>NC_053024.1:58655708-58775045 GCF_003073215.2 Triticum urartu | reverse complement strand
GAAACTCCCGAAACTTTCTGGTTATGCAATCATGTGTTGGGGATACAGGGGAAGCATAATACATCACCCAAAACTAGCAAATCCTACATCCAACTATATCCATCCTTCAACACATAACCAAGAAACCTTCGGAAATCATTTACCTCAACCTTCGAAAAGCATCCGTTATACGAGTTATGGCAATACTCCCGAACTCCCGCCCCAGTACTGGGTGGCGTCGAGGTTATCTCACCAACAACTGCATAAAGGAGATTTTTGATGTCGGCTAAACTCAGTTATTCCAGAACTGCAACGATAAAATTGTGATGACAACACCTCGGAGCTCAACTCCCCGGGACACTGCCACAACCTCTAAATGTCAGGAAGCACCAAGAACAATGTTCTCGTCACAAAACCATCGAAACGATTCCAAGATACCCGCGTGATCCTAAAAAAATAGTGATATTTGAGGAGAGAAGAGTCAAAACTCTACGTCAGGAGGCCTCACCAGAGCGACGAAGGGACTGAGGAGTAAAAAGGATCCCACTCTCCGATATATGTAATCCTATAAGACTCAAAACATTTTTCTAGACTCAACAACGCCAGCGATTCGATCAAGCAGGGGGCTCCTAAGTCGGGGAAGGCTCTGATTACCAACTTGTAACACACATGATGCGGCTATATCTCCCACGTGTCGGAGCACGACTTAGAGGCATAACCGCATTGTAGGCATGTCGCAAGAGGGGTAATCTTTACACATCCCATGTACTGAATAAGAAAGAGATAAAGAGTTGGCTTACAATCGCCACTTCACACAATACATAAATATAGCATTACATCATCCAGAATACAATCAAGGTGTAGCGACCTGACCCGAATGGATCACGTCTACTGTGCTACGATGTCATCCCTGGATCAGTAATGCTGACACCACACAGTACATCGAGGTTTTATAGCAGAGTTGCAATCACACACTTATTCCATCGATGGCTCAAAAAGAAACTTATTACAATAAATATGGCTGAAGGCCATCTAATATCGATAACAGCGGAAGACTCGGAAGATAAATGGGTCCATCAACTCCAGCGGCATCACTGAGTATAGGGCCACGACCTAAAAGCTCTTTACTCGTCGTCTAAAAAGTCTGCAACATGAGAAGTTGCAGCCCGAAAACGGGTCAGCACATGGAATATGCTGGCAAAGTAACACATAGAGAGTAATGGAATGAAACAGCTATACTATATGCATATATGGCTGGTGGAAAGCTCTATGGTTACAGTTTTGCGTAAAGCCAGTTTTTCCCTACTGCAAAGGAATAAGTTTATTTAACTATCATGGTGGTTGTGTAACATTGAGAATGGTTGACAGCATTCTGAATCCCAATTAAAAGTACAATTAAAACCCAACAACATTAATTAGAAGTAACATGTTGAGATTCACATGATATTCAAGTACTAGATACTCAAGTTGTCCATAACCGGGGACACGGCTAATCATGATTAGTTTGTACACTCTGCAGAGGTTTGCGCACTTTTCCCCACAAGACTCGATCGCCTCCGTTTGGTTTCTCGCACTACATGGTGTTTGAGAAGACGGATGACCGAGACATAGTCTTTCAGAAGCACTAGCACCTTACTTGTGGGGTAGACCGGTACACCTACATCCCCTACATCTGCTAGTCCACCCCGTAAGAGTTCGCACGACTTAGTCAACTATGCTAGAGCCCATAATGGCTTGTGGCTGCACACGTAAGTATTTAGCATGAAAGATCTTATGATCCCTTTGAGCCTGGGTGGCGGTCCGAAAAAAAAACAGGCAGGTCCTGATAGACATCAGGTGCCTCAATCCACCCAGATGTGTGTTTAAGTTGCCACCTTAGATAAACCATTAAAATTATGAATCTCACATCTGTCATGGATATCACTCACCCAATCCACGTCTACTAGCATAGCATGGCAATATAAGCAAACGTAGAGTAACTCCCAAAGGTTTCATAATAATACAGGTAATAGGTACTACCTCATCTACTTCCCATCCCACAATTTAATTAGATCCTAATCATGCAATGTGTGAGGATTGATCTAATGCAATAAAACATGGGTTGTAGAAAAGGTATGATCAAAGTGTTACTTGCCTTGCTGATGATCTGCGAGTCCTAGGGTTTCGAAGTAACAGGCGGCGCAATCCGGGTAATCTATCGCAGACAAACAACAAGCATACAATAAGTACTCATCTAATGCACAGGTAAAACTCGAACAAGAGAACGAACCAGAAAGTTCAACTTAAGAACTCCGGTTGCAAAGAAAGAACGAACCGAACAAACGACGGAAAAACAAGCGGCAGAAGAAAACAACTCGGTTCTAGCAAGTTGAATCTAGGTCAAAATTTTACTGTAGCAAAAGCTTGTTCAAGTTGATTAGACGGAACGGCGGTTTCGAGACGAAACTCCAGGCGCTTGAATCACCTGATTCCGATAAACGAGCGAAAAGAAAGACTAGGAAGAAGATCGGATCTGAGATCGCGATCGCGGAATAAATCCGTCAAAAAGAAAAAGAAGAACGGTTAAACGAACGGACGTCGTTAACCTAGAAGAATCTGGTGATCACGTTCGTTAGGACGAACGGTCTGGCGAACGGTCCAAAGGCAACTAAATCGGAGAAGAAAACGAATCCGATCTAGGGTTTTGGAGAAGAAAACCGAACGAAACACCGATCTAGAAAACCGGAACGGTTTAGAGAAGAAAAGAATCAGAACGATTAGAAGAAAACGATCCGAGAAAAAGAATAGATGTAGCGCGGGGCTACCTCCGGCGAGGTCTCCGGCGAGGGGCTCCGGCGAGGGGCTCCGGCGGCGTGGGCGTGGGCGGCGGCGGCAAGGTGCGGCGGCGGCGCGGGTGTGGGGTGGCGGCGCGGCGCGGGTGAGGCGGCGGCGCAGCGGTGACGCAGGGCGCGGGCGGCAGCTTAGGGCAGCGCGCGGGTGAGGGGTGGCGCGGCGCGGGGTGTGGTGGAGCTCTAGGCTTTGGGTTTGATGATTTAGAGGGGGGGTGCTTGGGTATTTATATTGGGGAGGGGGTGAGGAGACTTGGGGTAGGGGACAAGAATTAGACTAGGAATAGGAATAGAAAAAAAAGAAAGGAAAAGATCTAGAAATAGAAAAGGAATATACGGAAGTAGGACAAAAGTCCTACTAGGATTCGGTAGAAACAAGAGGCGGCGGCGCCTCCTGCGCCTGCGCCTGGCGCGCGGCTAGCGATGGCCTTGGCCGTGGCCTTGGCCGGCTGGGCCTTTGGCCCAAGGCGCTGGACTTTGATTTTTTTTAAACGGTTCTGCGCTCGGAAAACACAGAAAAACAAAATCTACCGGACTCCAAAACTAATAAAGTAAATTTTCCTCGACTCCTAAAAATGAGCCGAACAAAATGAACTTTTCTCCGGACCTAAAATGCAATTTTTGAAAACGCGCATTTTTCCCTATCCAAATAAAATGCAAATAAACTCCAGCAAACAAAATGTGATCTATTTTTAAATCTTCATTTTTCCTAAATTTGGGAAAGTCATATTATTCCCTCTCTCATATATTTTGACACCGGAAAAATTATTGAAGATAAAATAAATAAATCAAATGATCCTATTTTCAAAATTCGAGAAAACTCTCAAATATGAAAATAACGAAATCTCCAACTCTCTCGGAGGGTCCTTGAGTTGCGTGAAATTTCTAGGATCAACGAAAATGCAAGAAAAATATGATATGCATATGATCTAGTGTATAACATTCCAAATTGAAAATTTGGGATGTTACAAACCTACCCCCCTTAAGATGAATCTTGCCCTCGAGATTCGGGTTGGCTAGAAAATAGGTGAGGGTGGTCCTTGAGCAAATCTTCTTCTCTCTCCCAGGTGGCTTCATCCTCGGAGTGGTGGTTCCACTGAACTTTGCAAAACTTGATAACCTTGCTGCGAGTAACTCTGCTGGCAAACTCGAGAATCTTGACTGGCTTCTCCTCATATGTTAAGTCGTCCTTCAACTGAATCGCTTCTAATGGCACTGTATCTCTTAGCGGTAGCTCCGCCATCTCGGCGTGACATCTCTTCAGCTGAGAAACATGGACAAAAGCTATCTTGTGGGGAACCAAGAACAAGAAAATCAGCAGGATATTTAGTTTTCCCACACAAGACTTCAACATCTCTAACAATTCCCATTGGTGAAATAGTATCTCTATTGGCAAGTTTAATTGTGACATCAATATCTTCTATTTCAGCAGGTGCAATATCATGCATAATTTCTTGGTATAAGGAATGAGGTATTGCGCTAGCACTAGCACCCATATCACATAAGCCATGATAACAATGATCTCCTATTTTAACAGAAATAACAGGCATGACTACAACAGGTCTAGGTTTATCTTTAGCACAGGGTTAGCAATTCTAGCAGTTTAATCACAAAAATAAATAACATGCCCATCAATATTATCAGGCAAGAGATCTTTAACAATATCAATATTAGGTTCAACTTTAACTTGCTCAGGAGGTGTATATGTGTTAATATTGCTTTTACGAACCACAGTTGAAGCTTTAGCATGATCCTTTATCCTAACAGGGAAAGGTGGTTTCTCAACATAAGTAGTAGGAACAATAGGATCATTATAAGTGACAGTCTTTTCTTCAATTTTAATAGGTGCAGCTACTTTTACTTCTATGGGAGGATGATATTTAAACCACTTCTCCTAGGGGAGATCAACATAAGTAGCAAAAGATTCACAAAAGGAAGCTACTATCTCAGAGTCAAGTCCATATTTAGTGCTAAATTTACGGAAAATATCGGTATCCATAAAAGATTTAACACAATCAAAACTAGGTGTCATACCTGACTCCTTACCTTTGTCGAGGTCCCAATCTTCAGAGTTGCGTTTAATTCTTTCCAATAAATCCCATTTGAATTCAATAGTCTTCATCATAAAAGAGCCAGCACAAGAAGTATCAAGCATGGTGCAATTGCTATCAGAAAGCCGAGCATAAAAATTTTGAATAATCATTTCTCTTGAGAGCTCGTGATTGGGGCATGAATATAACATTGATTTAAGCCTCCCCCGAGCTTGAGCGATGCTTTCTCCTTCGCGAGGCCAAAAATTATATATATAATTGCGATCACGATGAACAAGATGCATAGGATAAAACTTCTAATGAAATTCCAATTTCAATCGTTTGTAATTCCAAGACCCCATATCATCACATAGCCTATACCATGTCGATGCATCTCCCTTCAAAGATAAAGGGAAGACCTTCTTCTTAACAACATCTCCGGGTACACCTGCAAGCTTAAATTATCCACAAACTTCATCCACAAATATTAGATGCTCATCAGGATGTTTTGTTCCATCTCCTAAAAAAGGATCAGCTAGCAGTTTTTCCATCATACCCGAAGGAATTTCAAAGGAGACATTTTCATTTTTAGTAGGTTCAGTAGGTTGAGGAGCAACTCTTTGCTCTACTGGTCGGGGTGAAGATACCCCGAACAAGCCCCTCAGAGGATTACTTTCCATAGTAACAAGTGACAGTAAATTTCAGCACACTATATAAATTTTTCCTTACCAAATTCCACCTACCAAAGGCGCTTCACTCCCCGGCAACGGCGCCAGAAAAGAGTCTTGATGACCCACAAGTATAGGGGATTTATCATAGTCCTTTCGATAAGTAAGAGTGTCAAACCCAACGAGGAGCAGAAGGAAATGATAAGCGGTTTCCAGCAAGGTATTCTCTGCAAGTACTGAAATAAGTGGTAACAGATAGTTTTGTGATAGGATAATTTGTAACGAGCAACAAGTAAAAAAAGTAAATAAAGTGCAGAAAGGTGGCCCAGTCCATTTTGTAGCAAAGGACAAGCCTGGACAAACTCTTATATAGAGAAAAGCGCTCCCGAGGACACATGGGAATATCGTCAAGCTAGTTTTCATCACGCTCATATGATTCGCGTTCGGTACTTTGATAATTTGGTATGTGGGTGGACCGGTGCTTGGGTACTGTCCTTACTTGGACAAGCATCCCACTTATGATTAACCTCTATTGCAAGCATCCGCAACTACAACAAAAGTATTAAGGTAAACCTAACCATAGCATGAAACATATGGATCCAAATTAGCCCCTTACTAAGCAACGCATAAACTAGGGTTTAAGCTTCTGTCACTCTAGCAACCCATCATCTACTTATTACTCCACAATGCCTTACTCTAGGCCCAAACAATGGTGAAGTGACATGTAGTCAATGTTCACATAACACCACTAGAGGAGAGACAACATACATCTCATCAAAATATCGAACGAATACCAAATTCACATGACTACTAATAGCAAGACTTCTCCCATGTCCTCAGGAACAAAAATAACTACTCACAAAGCATAAACATGTTCATAATCAGAGGGGTATTAATATGCATATAGGATATGAACATATGATCTTCCACCAATTAAGCCAACTAGCATCAACTACAAGGAGTAATTAACACTACTAGCAACCTACTAGCACCAATCCCGGACTTGAAGACAAGAATTGGATACAAGAGATGAACTAGGGTTTTGAGAGGAGATGGTGTTGATGAAGATGTTGATGGAGATTGCCCTCTCCCGACGAGAGGAGCGTTGGTGATGACGATGGCGACGATTTCCCCCTTCGGGAGGGAAGTTTCCCCGGCGGAACAACTCCGCCAGAGCCCTAGATTGGTTCCACCAAGGTTCTGCCTCGTGGCGGCGGAGTTTCGTCCGAGAAGATTGCTTCTCATTTTTTCCCATCGAGAGACTTCATATAGCAGAAGATGGCCACCGGAGGGCCACCAGGGGACCCATGAAGTAGGGGGCGCGCCGAGGGGGGTAGGGCGTGCGCCCCACCCTCATGGGCAGGGTGTAGCCCCCCTGGTGAATTTCTTTCGCTGAGTATTTTTTATATATTCTGAAAACGTCTTCCGTGAAGTTTCAGGACTTATGGAGCTGTGCAGAATAGGTCTCTAATATTTGCTCCTTTTCCAGCCTAGAATCCCAGCTGCCGGCATTCTCCCTCTTCATGTAAACCTTGTAAAATAAGAGAGAATAGGCATAAGTATTGTGACATAATGTGTAATAACAGCACATAATGCAATAAATATCGATATAAAAGCATGATGCAAAATGGACGTATCAAGGAGCACTAGCCTGGGGAGTTTAAAATAAAGATGACCCTTGAGTCCGTGGAACCCAAGGGAAAAAGGCTTAGGTGGCAAATGGTAAAACCAAGGTCGGGCGTTGCTGGAGGAGTTTTATTCAAGGCGAACTGTCAAGGGGTTCCCATTATAACCCAACCGCGTAAGGAACACAAAATCGAGGAACATAACACCGGTATGATGGAAACTAGGGCGGCAAGAGTGGAACAAAACACCAGGCATAAGGCCGAGCCTTCCACCCTTTACCAAGTATATAGGTGCATTAAAGTAAACAAGATATAATAGTGATATCCCAACAATAATCATGTTCCAACAAGGAACAAACTCCATCTTCACCTGCAACTAGCAACGCTATAAGAGGGGCTGAGCAAAGCGGTAACATAGCCAAACAACGGTTTGCTAGGACAAGGTGGGTTAGAGGCTTGACATGGCAATATGGGAGGCATGATATAACAAGTGGTAGGTATCGCGGCATAGCAGTAAAGCGAGCAACTAGCAAGCAAAGATAGAAGTGATTTCGAGGGTATGGTCATCTTGCCTGCAAAGTTCTCCGAGTTGACGTAAGCTTGATCCTCGTAAGCGTACTCAACGGGTTCCTGGATCACATACTCGTCTCTCGACTCTACCCAAAGCAAGAACACAAGCAAAGGAAACCACAATCAACCATGGTGCAATGCGCAAGCAACATGATGCGAAACATGGCATGATATGCGGGATGTGATATGCAATGCATATGCATACTTCGGAAGGAAAAGATTGAACCAAGCCTCAACTTGGTAAACCAAGAGTGCCGCTGGAAAGATGAGTTGATTTCGGTCGAAATCGATATAAAGATCATCAGAATCGGGTGCACGGTTTACAAATGGCAAGCAAAACAAGAATGGCACAATTCTGCGATTAACATCACGATGTCATCTAGAATGCAACAAGAAACTAAGCTACTGCACTCCAACATAGCATCAAAGCACATGGAAGTGATCTACTCAAGATTCTTGACAAAAGATGAACACTGAGCTATGGCTAAATCACACAAGAGCAGGTTCAAACAAGCATGGCAAAAGTGCAAAAGATAACAGCATCACAGACTTAGTGAAAATACTAACATGTTAGAGCATCTCCAGCCATTGCGCCCCCAAGACGCGCCGAAAATCGCCTCTTGGCGGCGAGCCAGCAGTTTTTTCGGCGTGGGGGCGAGTACGTCCCCAGCCGTTGGGCCCTAGACGTCCCCATAGTTCGGCCAAATTTCAGCAAACACGACATATTTAGGCCAAATTTCAACAAACTCGACATATTTCAGCGAAATTTAGACGTTTTTTTACATGAATAAAATGCATGGAAAAAAACCCTAAACTATGGGCCGAAGTAGGCGCTGAGCAGGGCGTAGTCGTCGCCGGCGTCTTCCTCCTGCTTCTCCTCCTTGACACGGTCGGCGCCGCTGTTCGACCCCTCGCCCCGGCGCTCTGCTTCACGGCGGCAGCGTTCGGCGATCTCCTCCAGGGCGCGGCGCTGGTGGTCCAGCTTCATGCGCGTGTAGTCCTCGCGCGCCCACTGCAAGGCGGCCTCTTCTTGGTCGGCCTCCTCGGCGAGATCAGGCTTCACAGCGGCGAGCCCCGGCTCCGGCTTCACCGTCGCCAGCCCTGGCTCCCTCTTCGGCTTGACCAGGCGAGGAGTGGCCGAGGAGGAGGAGCCACGGCCGCCGTCGTTGATGACGAGGCTGGCACCGCGGGTGCGCCTACCGAGCGGTGTCTCGGACGGCTTTGGCTTGACGCTGACAAACGCCAGCGCGCCGGAGGAGTGAGAGTAGGATCGGGAGGAGGAGGAGGAAGAGGAGGATGACCATCCCATCATCCTCCTCGGCAGCCACGCGCCGCCGCTCCGAGTGGTCGGGTACTCGAACGGCGGGTCGTTGCCGCCCTCGAGGTGCGCGAGGACGCCGCTGAGCGTGCGGCCCGGGACGCCCCACCACAGGCGGCGGCCCTCGCTGTTGTTGCGGCCGCGCGGCGCCGGCGCGTTGTTGGTGGAGGCGAGCCGCACCTCCTGTCGGTGTTCGAAGTACGCCGCCCACGCCGCGTGGTTGTCGGCGGCATACTCCGGGAGCGCCCGCTCCGTGGCCGTCAAGGACGCCCGCGCACGCTCGATCTCAGCGTGGAAATAGGTGGGCGTCTCGGGGACGGGCAGAGGGGGGACAGGGACCCCGCCGGTGCTGAGCCTCCACCGTGACGGAGCGCGTACGTCGGGCGGCGCGGGGTAGTTGGCCTCATGGAGGAGGTGGGCCTCCCACTCATGTAGCGAGCGACGGTCGAAACCGTTGGCCGCCGCTGCGTCGTCAGGGTACCTCGTGCTCATGGTTGCCGGGGGGAGAGAGAGGGGCTCAAACGGCGGAGAGAGGGGAGGAAGTGCGGCGACAAGGAGGGGGAGGATTGGTGCCTCACCGGCGCGGCCAGGGGCGGCTTTTATAGCGGCTCGGGGGTGGCCGCGTGTGAACGCGTGGCTGAAGGCGGGGCGGCGTCGCCGCACTTCGCCGCCCGTGAATCAATGGCAGGCTGACCAGTGGCAGCCTTGGCATTGATTCCCGCGGGAAAATCGAGACGATAAGGACGACCAGCATTCTTCTTGCTGACGCGCCGGTCCCGCCACTCTTTCGCACCAAAACGTTCAAGCCGGCGCCTCCTGGCACCCCCAGCGCGCCGGGTTCGGGTTGAGTGCGCCGGCGCCAATTTCGGCCCAATCCGGCGAAAATAGGCTCGTGGGGGCGCGACTGGGTTGATTTTTCGGCGCCGGCGCTAAAAACGGCCTTGGGGCATGTTGGGAGCGCGGCTGGAGATGCTCTCAGGAATTAACGTCAGGAAGCAATATTTAGAGCAAGATAACAACGTGCTACAAGATCAGATCATAGCAATACAAGGCATGGCATGAATCTACTCAAAGCATATAACAAAAATCCCTTACTGACCATAAGCCAAAAAGGATCAAAAAATATGATGGCATCCATGTAAACATAACAAGTTTCGTTAACAGATTCAGACTTAGCAGAAAATTGGACATGGCAAAAACAGAGTTATGAAGGCATGTTCGCGAGCTCGATTCACTCAACACAAGGCATGGCATGACAAACTAAGCATACTACCAGCAAGAAGGCATGATCAAGAAGCTAAACAAGGCAAGAACAATCTCATAGCATGCATGGATCAACTACAACAACCTTGGCAAAATTGATTAACACGTAAACAATCTGCCAGGAATATTTTATAGCAAAAGTAGAGCAAGATTGAGACATGCTAGGGTACTCCATAAATGCAAAAAGGGACATGGACGGATAGAGCATAACCATATGTCAAAATCAACCTTACTGAACATACTCAAAAGAGGCATGGATCTCTCTGTAGCAACATGAATACATGACATAAAAATAACATCAGGGAAATGACTAAGTGAAAATCTAAGTCCCTGAAATCAGCAACACCACGAGGGCTACTTTGCATGCTTGTGCTAGTCACCACATTGATCACAAAACTACATGGCATACACACCCCTGTAAAGATGGCATGGCATAGCCCAAAACACATGTAGAGCTCAAGTCCATAAGCAGCACACAATAATCATGGCAAAAATGACAAATGCTAAAGATCTGCTAAGTAACAGGAACTAACATTTTATAGCACTCTTGCATCAACAATTTGGGCATCAAGATGGACTCAAACAAGCATGGTGCAATGGAACAAAATGAAGAGCACATCCATATGAACATTTCTATATATTATGCGCACGAAACGGAGCTACGATGACAGAGTTATGACATGTAGAACAGGGCTAGAAAATATAACAAAAAAGGACTTAGGCAAAATTTCAACCTCCAAATCTAGGGTTGACTTTTGCACGCGAACCGAGGTGGCGTTGAAACTTCGCCGGATCTTCGCCGAAGTGGAGGGAGAGGCCGGAGTGGAGGGAGATGGGGTCGGGTCCGCCGGATCTGGGCGGGGACGGGCCGGATCCGGGCGGCGGTCTGCGGTGGCGCGCGCGGAGCTTCGGGGGCGGAGGCGGCGCGGCTCGCGGCGAGCTCGGGGAGGCGGGGCGACGCCGGCGAGGAGGGACGGCAGAGCTTGGGGGCCGGTGGGCGCAGAGCTTCGGGCGTGGGGTCGGCGACCGTGCGGCCCGGTAGGAGAGGCGGCGGCGGGGGGACCGGGCCTCGGGGGCCGGCCACAGGCCAGGCGGGCCGGCGGCGCGGGGGCGGCGGGCGCGCCACGTGGCGGCTCTGGAGTGGCTGGGGCGCGGCGGCGGACGCGTCCGGCGCCGTCCGGACGTGTCCGGCGCGGAGGGGGAGGTTAGGGTAGGGTTTTTGACCGTGAATTTTCGGGGGAGGTGCAAATATATAGGTAGAGGGAGTTAGGAGAGTCCAATTGGAGTGCGGTTTTCGGCCACGCGGTCGTGATCGAACGGCCGAGAGGATGGAGGGGGTTTGGATGGGTTTTGAGGCACTTTGGAGGGGTGTTGGGCTGCAACACACACGAGGCCTTTACGGTTCCTCGGTTAACCGTTGGAGTATCAAACGGAGTCCAAATGACACAAAACTTGACAGACGGTCTACTGGTGGTGTACTAAGGCCGCTTGGCAAATCTCGGTCCATTCCGAGAACGGTTAGCACCCGCTCATGAAAAGAGACAAAAGGGGGCGCCAGAGGACGTAGGAGCGCCGGATTGCAAAACGGACAACGGAGAAAATGCTCGGATACATGAGACGAACATGTATGCAAATGCGATGCACATGATGACATGATATGAGATGCATGACATGAACAAAATGCAAAACGAAGACAAAATCCAACCACGAGGAATATCATAACTTAGAGCCAAAAATGACAAGAGTTGGAGTATAATTGTGATAAATTACATCCTGGGTGTTACAACCGTCTTGGAAAAGGAGCATCTCAAGGTAAGATGACAAGCCGATTCAATGATCTGATCGCAAGCACAGCAAACATCTTGATGATCCCATCCTCTTCTAAGCAGCCTATCAGCCGTCCAAAGTCTATTTTGAAGCAAAGTCCAAATAAAGAATTTTTTTGTTGATTCACTTCAGGTCTTCCATATGCTTAACAGGCGAGGCATTGGGAGGCGCGTGATGAAGTGCTGCTTATACGCCGATTTGGCAGAGTACATCCCATTAGCAGCGAGGGTCCAACTAATCACATCGATGGTGCCGCTGAGTTGAACTTGCTGGACCTTGTGCCAAAGAAGGGCAAAGGAGCGAACCTGGTCGGCTGAGTTCAACCGCTGCAAGCCCACCATCCATTTCCCACAGTGGAGAGCATCCGCCACGGTGGTCCGTTTGTGACGAGCAAGGCGAAACAAGGGCGCCACCTCCATTGGAGCAGCTCCATCCATCCACCGATCAGTCCAAAAAAGGGCTCGTGAGCCGTCGCCATGGAGACTTTTGTGCGAGCTTTGAAGAGCTGCAAGTCAGGAATATCACACAGAGCTCAAGCCTTCACATTGTTTGGATCGCCACTGGTGCTCCCTCCTCATCGCCGTTTTGCACCTACTTCACGTTTAAGAGAAAATGATGTCAAAAAGTTGCACTAACAGGTGAAATATGTGACTACAAGATGATGTCAAAATGTTGAACTTAAAAGAGTACGAACAACGACTGCGTAGGAAATGATGGTCGGGTGAATCGGTAGTGCGAGAGAGAGAGAAAATCAGCACAAAGGGAGGTAGAGGTGAGACGAAAAAACCCAGATGAAATAGATGATGGTGGGAGGTGAGGTAGAAAAAAATGTGAAACGAAAGCCTAAGAGCATCTCTAGCAGACCCTGTATAAGTGTTCAAACCCTTATAATTTTTGCGTTTTACAGTTTTGGTCAAAAAAAGTGTCTGGAACACAAACCGTAAAAGTGGTCCAACCCATAAATTTTTTAAGGGCCACCGAAAATGCACACCCGGAACCCTTATATTTGGAGGTTGGAAGGTCGAATCTAGGAGCCCCCGTATACCGGTCAAACCTCGTCGGAGCAAACACGCCGTCGCGGAGTTTGCCGAAATTCGCCCTAAACTCCACGGAATTTATCACCGTACACCGGAAAAGGCCATTAGACGCCGCAATCAATCGCCGCTGGTTCGAATTGGACGAGCTCGACATCGCCGCGGCCTCCCATGACCTCAGCCTGGCCGCCGAAATCCTCCCGGCGCGGCAGGCAAAGGGGCACGGCTCGACCGGCGCGGCTGGCAATAGAGTAAGGCGTGGACGGCGGAGGCGAAGGGGCATGGCCGACGAGGCTGGGCGCGGCCGGCGTGGTGATGGGGCGCAACCGACAGGGACGGGGCGCGACCGACGGGCGACGGGTGACAGGGCGCGGTCGACGGGCGACGGGGCACGGCCGGCGGGCGACGGGGTGCGGCCGACGGGGTTTGGCGCGGTCGGCGCGACCGGCTGGGGGAAGGGGCGACAACGGCCGGACCGGAGAAAGGAGCTCTTTATCCCAGTTTTACAGTTTGTTTTACAGTATCTGTTCTGCCGTAGCTAAAATGAACCCTTAAAATGCATATTTTTTCGACCCATATCCTAGTTTTACAATTTGTGATTTTAAAGGGTTTGTCTACTACACAACCTTCTTCTTGTAGACGTTGTTGGGTCTCCAAGTGCAGAGGTTTGTAGGACAGTAGCAAATTTCCCTCAAGTGGATGACCTAAGGTTTATCAATTTGTGGGAGGCGTAGGATGAATATGGTCTCTCTCAAACAACCCTGCAACCAAATAGCAAAGAGTCTCTTGTGTCCCCTACACACCCAATACAATGGTAAATTGTATAGGTGCACTAGTTCGGCGAAGAGATGGTGATACAAGTGCAATATGGATGGTAGATATAGGTTTTTGTAATCTGAAAATATAAAAACAGTAAGGTAACTAATGATAAGAATGAGCGAAAACGGTATTGCAATGCATTGAAATAAGGTCTAGGGTTCATACTTTCACTAGTGCAAGTTCTCTCAACAATAATAACATAATTGGATCATATAAATATCCCTCAACATGCAAAAAAATGTCACTCCAAAGTCACTAATAGCGGAGAACAAATGAAGAGATTATTGTAGAGTACGAAACCACCTCAAAGTTATCATTTCTGATCGATCTATTCAAGAGTCCGTAATAAAATAACATGAAGCTATTCTTTCCGTTCAATCTATCCTAGAGTTCGTACTAGAATAACACCTTAAGACACAAATCAACCAAAACCCTAATGTCACCTAGATACTCCAATGTCACCTCAAGTATCCGTGGGTATGATTATACGATATGCATCACACAATTTCAGATTCATCTATTCAACCAACACAAAGAACTTCAAATAGTGCCCCAAAGTTTTTACCGAAGAGTCAAGACAAAAACGTGTGCCAACCCCTATGCATAAGTTCACGAGGTCACGGAACTCGCAAGTTGATCACCAAAACATATATCAAGTGGATCACGTGAATATCCCATTGTCACCACAGATAAGCACATGCAAGACATACATCAAGTGTTCTCAAATCCTTAAAGACTCAATCCGATAAGATAACTTCAAAGGGAAAACTCAATCCATTACAAGAGAGTAGAGGGGGAGAAGCATCATAAGATCCAACTATAATAGCAAAGCTCGCGATACATCAAGATTGTGCCGAATCAAGAACACGAGAGAGAGAGAGAGAGAGAGAGAGAGAGATCAAACACATAGCTACTGGTACATACCCTCAGCCCCGAGGGTGAACTACTCCCTCCTCGTCATGGAGAGCGCCGGGATGATGAAGATGGCCACCGGAGAGAGATTCCCCCCCTCCGGCAGGGTGCCGGAACGGGTTTAGATTGGTTTTCGGTGGCTACGGAGGCTTGCGGCAGCGTAACTCCCGATCTAGGTTATTTTCTGGAGGTTTCTGTATTTATAGGAATTTTTTACGTCGGGAACAAGTCAGGGGGTCCCCGAGTCGTCCACGAGATAGGGGGCGCCCGGGGGGGTAGGGCGCGCCCCACCCTCGTGGACGGCCCGGGACTCTTCTGACCCAACTCTTTTACTCCGGGGGCTTCTTTTGGTCCATAAAAATCATCAAAAATGGGCACGTCAATTGGACTCCGTTTGGTATTCCTTTTCTGTAAAACTCAAAAACAAGGAAAAAAACAGAAACTGGCACTGGGCTCTAGGTTAATAGGTTAGTCTCAAAAATCATATAAAATACCATATAGATGCATATAAAACATTCTAGATGGATAATATAATAAAAGCAACTCTAGCAGGCCCCGCAAAATGCATGAAACTGCAAAATAACCGCCAGTTTACAGTTTTAGGCAAAAAAAACGACCAGAATAGAACCCGTAAACCACCCAACCCGTAAAAAAATTTAAGAGGCACAGCAAACATCCAGGCCGAACCCGTGAAAATAAGGATTTCGGAGATGACCCGAGGATGACCTGTATACGTGACCGTTGGCGGGAGTCCAACTACCAGCAGAAACTTCATGGCTCGCTCCCGTCCGCCCGTCCCGGCCGCCGGTGCACACCCCGGCCGCAACGCCGGCCCTCACTCCCGCGCCCGCCTGCCGTCCGCCCCGTCCGCCGCGCCTGCCGGTAGTCCGCCGAGCCCGCCGGCCGTCTGCCACGCCGGCCTGCAGTTCTCTCGACGAGGAGCTCGCTAGCTAGCCAGCTAGCCAGCCGAATCGATTCGAATGGATCAGCTAGCTAGCAACTCAATGGATGCACGTGTAGCTAGCGAATGGAGGAGTTCGGTCGCCGCCCGCGCTACCCCGGCGGCCTTGGCCTCCGCCCGCGTGTTGCGGCCGTCTGCTGCTGCAGTCGGCACTGCTGTTGGCCCCGGCCCGGTCACGCTCCCCGGTGAGCATGAGGAGACGGTCGCGGAGGCAGGACACACACAGGCCGAGAGGACGAAGGTCGAGATGGGAAGGGCGTGAGGAAGAAGATGATATATTTAGATAATATTCTTTTTTACGGGTTCTGTTCGGCCGCAACTAAAATCGACCCTTATAATCCGTTTTCCTCAGCCCGTAAAACACTTATGCGGGTCGTGGTTTTGGCGGATCTGCTAGAGTTGCTTTAACATGGTACAATAAAAAATTATAGATATGTTGGAGACGTATCAAGGGTCCGCTAGAGATGCTCTAAGTCCCCCTTTATGACTAGAGACGAGCCAACATGTGGTTGGATGATTAGAGGGACTGTGGTATCCCCAGCCCATTAGGGTTCAAATCCAGGTGCTCGCATTTATTTCTGAATTTATTTCAGAGGTGCTCATAGGGATAGGGTGTGCGTGTATTCTTTCATAGGGGTGAGTGTATGCATGTGTATATGAGCGCTTGTGTCTGTACTGATATTAAAAAAAAGACGAGAACATATCTGAAGATGGTGATTAATAAAAGTATTTAATTTCAGCTAATCACAGTGGGAACGAGATTGTAGTGTCCAAATTTCAAATTGGCCCAAAACGGCGTAAGATCTAGAAAATAATCTGCATGGTTCTTTTGATTAACTTAAAGATTTTCTCAATATCACGTACAAAAATTACATATCAAATTAATATCACATACAAATAATTGGCTGGCTTATGATTTGGACTGAGGTAAATACACCAGAGGTCTTAGAACTTGCACGCGGCGGTCACTTTGGTGCACAAAGTTGCAAAATACGTGTTTGTGGTCACTAAACTTGCGAGACTGTTCAAATACAGTCACTCTCTCTGTACGCGAACGTATCCGTCGATGCCAACATGGCATGGGCCCACTGTCAATGACACATGGACGCATTTTTGCACAAAACCCCTTCTTCTTCTTCTTCTTCTTCTATGCAAAATAAAAAATCAACAATCGATGGGACGAAAAGTTTAACTGCCAGATCTCGAACCCTGACCTAATGCTAGTACAATACAGGTCACACAAACTGCGTCACACATCTGTAGACAGCTATTAAGAGTAACTAAGATTAATGTACAAAAACGGAAGCGCTCATGCAACAAAAATGGGCTGTGGTCCGGCGACCCATTTTGCACTTGTTTATTTTTCAGAAATTTGTAGATAGTATGCAAATTATAATGCCATTAATAAGATAATTTCAAATAATTTTCATGTATTATTCTAAAATAATACTTATGAATTATAAAAATGTTTGCATAATAATAACACAAATAGTTTTTAAATATTCATAATAACACCTATTCGTTTTATTTGAGAAATTCGTGGATCAGAAAGAATTGTTCATGTATTATTTTCAAATAATATTGTTTGTGCAATTCAAAATATGTACATGCGTTAAAAAACTACATGGCATTTATAAAAATGTTTAAACACTGTGAAAAATATTCATGTAAATTAAGAAATGTACATTGCATTTAAAAAATGTTGACACATTTCAAAAAAAATTGTGAGTTTTACACAATGTACAATTATGCTCGCATGGTTCAAAAAACTGTTCGCGTAGTTTTTCTATTGCATGAACATATTTTAAATTACACGAACATTTTTTACAATGTTTAAACATTTTTTAAAATGGCACATACTTACAGAGAACAAGAGTAAACATATACATTGTCTATCTCTAAATTACATCACATGTCGCAGTTGCTTGGTGGTTGGCTTATGCGCGAGTGAATCTCCATGTCACAAGTTCGAACCCACCGATTGCACTTTGCATTCTTATTATTAGAAGACATAAATTTCTTCATTATCACTTTTTGGGTCCACCCGGATAGGATATACAGTTTAATATAGTAGTGCAAAGTAAACACATGATACTGTTGGCGTGGTGGTTGTTCAATCGTGCCACTTAGCAGTACGTCCAAGTATGGAACCCTGCCGCCCCACTATTTTTCTTATTTTAGGGGTTCCTATGTAAATAAAAAAAACTGCAGGCTTTTCTACAAATCTATCATACAAGAGCAATTACGGTGGCTGACAGCGGGCCCATGCCATGCTGGCGTCTACGGATACGCATGCGTACGGTGAGAGTGACTGTATTTGAACGGCCTCGCAAGTTTAGTGACCACAAACACTTATTTTACAACTTTGTGCACCAAAGTGACCGCCGCACGCAAGTTCTAAGACCTCTGATGTATTTACCTCATTTGGACTTTAATCTCATACACATTTAAGTGCTCAGACAAAGGAATGGTTGACTCATACATCTCCATTCAAGATGTGGTGTACTAGATAGGATTTGTTAGGTGTGACAATTAAAAGCGAATGTGTACTATACATTTTCCTAATAATTAATCTAAGATGTCGTAAATATCTTATCTTTATGAATGACATATGTATATGTCATATTTATGAACCTAAACCAATCATTGGCATACATAATTTAATTTACTAGAAATTTTAACTTTATTATTATTTTAAAAATACATAGAAAAGATGTTCCTGACAAAATAGTTGTTTTAAAGAAAGACAAACAGTAGAAGTCTAATTAAAAAACAGAAAAAAAACTGGTTAAGATAAAGTTAAATTAATATCAACCAAACTTTAAGATCCATTGATGAAACAGTTTGACGTGTATGTGAAGTACAAAGAAATCGAGCGAAATTACCCTGCTAAATGTCTTTTTCGACATTAAAGCGTATAACACCATTAAATTTTAACGAAATATTATTTTAATTAGGCTGCAACTGCTATATTTGCATTAATATCCATTCTTCGGGATAAGATTTTCTTTTACTAATAGTTATGTCATAAAAATAATAAATACATAATATGAATGTATTTCAAAATTTATGTAATCTCACTTTATATGCAAAGTTCCAAAAAAAGCTATGACAGATGATTAATGAACCGTGGGTGCACTTCACACGGGTCACACAGTTCAGTTCAGTTCAATTCAGTTCAGTCTTTTTACCGCTTACCTTGTATAAGAAAAGGTTGTCTTCTTCTTCGCCGCTTCCATCCATCCATCCTCGGGAGTCAGGGCCTGAGCTAACCTCTTGGAGCTTTTACTCCCCGAGCTGCCCTCCCCCGTTCCAAGAGCAAATCAGCCGCAGAGGGGAGCGGCCGCAGAGCGAGTCAACCAGGTGAGCTGCTCCGCGATTCCCCTGAGAGAATATTTACTACTAGCTGATTTGCTCCGCCCTGCCCGGTTGGGTTGGACCCCCCATGTTCATCCTGCATCTACCGAGCGACGCTCGATTCGAGCAGCATCCGCTGTACGTTTTTGGATCTCGTCGGGCCTTGTTCTGGCGTGGGGACAGAAGATTGTTCTGGCGGTGCCACAAGAACGAGTCTTGCTGAATCTGGTGCTCATTGACTTTCTAGGAATTGGGGTTAGCAAGAGGGATTTTCTGTGCATTCTAGCCTTCTGAATTCTGATGCACAACTTCATAGCTGTTGGGACATCTCCCTGTTTTGTGCTCTGGGTCCCCAAATTAACTGTCCGGCAAACTTGTGAGCAGGCATGGCGGTGGCGAGCTCGACGAGGACGTCGAGGAGGCTTGCGTTTGTGCTACTCGTGCTGGCCTTTTCGGCCGCGCTCGCAGAGAGCAGAGATGCATATATGAGGAGCGCAGATCGATATGCCTGCATACTCAGTAAGCTGTGGATTCATTGCAAGATTGAATGCTCGTATTGGTTGTTCTTGTTTGATATGCAGGAGTTTCTGTTCATGTCTCAATGGTATCCATGCTGATAATGTTAGGTAGGTTGACCGAATGCAGCAGTTGTGTGCCACCAATCCACTTTTCTGGAAAATACTTGCTAGAAAACCATCTGAAACATGTGATGCTTGCTACTGTATAATATACTGTATGTATGAAGAACTGCCACTTAATTTTTGACCAAAATACTAATGGAGTACTATCTTTCAATTTGGTTTTGTGCTGATTCCAGAAATAATTCTGCGTCTATTTTTCTACTTCATCTGGGTTGCACAGACACATACAAGTATGAATTGTGTTGTTGATGCCTGTGTTGTACAAACTATGAATTGCGTACTTGCTGCTTATCAGATATCTTTAGTTTAGCAGTAGTCACAATTAGGGCATGTTATTCTGCTTCCATTCACTGATTCTGAAAGTCCGAATTATCACTTATGGTTTCTCTTCTCATAAAGAAAACTCAGATCCAGATGTGATAAATTATGCTCACCACATCTTCAGCTAAATAACCCTCTACTTGCAAAAATTGAAGTTCCACCTGTTTTTGAGTGTTCGCCTTATGATAAGAACTGCAACTTAATTTTTGACCAGACGACTGTCTTTTTATTTTTGACCAGAAGACTGTCCCTAAATAATCCTGCATCTACTGACCAGAAGACTGTCCTTAAATAATCCTTTATCTACTTACCAGAAGACTTTCCATAAATAATCCTGCATCTACTTACCAGAAGACTGTCTTTTTATTTTTGACCAGAAGACTGTCCATAAATGATCCTGCATCTACTTACCAGAAGACTGTCCTTTTATTTTTGACCAGAAGACTGTCCTTAAATAATCCTACATCTACTTACCAGAAGACTGTCCATAAATAATCCTGCATCTACTTTTCTGCTTTGATCTAAGTTGCAAAGACACATAATAGTATGAATCATGTTGCTGATGCCTGTATTGTAAGAAACTAAGAATTGCTTTACTTGCTGCCTGTTAGATATATTTAGCTGGAAGTAGTCACAATTAGGGCATGTAAATTCTGCTTCCATTTACTAATCCTGTAAGTCTGAACTCTCACTTATAGCTACTCATAAAGATAACTGTGATCCTCCTGTGACAAATTATGCTGACCACATCTTCAGCTAAACACCCCTCTCCTTGTAAAAACTCAAGTTCCACAGTGTTGAGTGCTGAGCTTATGAGTTATGATCAAACTGCTTTGCTGTATCCATTTCAGCCCAGGAAAACTTCCCTCCTGCAAGCAGAGGGTCAGGATTAACTTCGGCAAACGGAAAGCTGTGTGTACTATGTGAGCAATACTCAACTGAAGCTCTGGTCTACCTGCGACAAAACGAAACCCAAACCGAGATTCTCAGTGTCCTCCACCACACGTGTGCAAACCTGGGTCCTCTAAGACAGCAGGTATGGCTAAATGGCAATGCCTGCCATGCATAGCATAATTGTAATCTCAGTAAACTGATTGGCTTTCATCTTCTCGCAGTGCATCACGCTGGTCGACTACTACATTCCCGCTTTCTTCTTGGAGGTTTCTGTGGTTAAACCTGAAGAGCTCTGTGAGTCGGCGCACCTGTGCCCAAAGGGGGCGGCGACTCTGTCGTCCACACGAGGGGATGCCTGTGGTCTATGCCATCATGTTCTTGTTGAAGTTCTTATGATGCTTAAGGATCCCAACACCAAGGTAACTGTCATGTTCTCAATCGCATTTACCGATCTTCTGTGCAATGGTTGGCTTGTACTTTGCACATGGCTAATGCTTTCTTGTGCATGTCGCGATTTTTTGCAGCTGGAGATAGTCGGGCTTCTTTTCAAAACATGCAGCAAGGCGAAGAACTATGAACCGCAGGTGAGTTAAGTTCGGAAACAGTCGTAGTTACCGGTACACGGACGAATCTGCCTGCAGTTAAATGATAGCATATCACAGGATCACCTAGTTCTCATGGTCTTTTGTACAACAGAAATAACTGGGAAACCCTGACCTGTTCTAATGCTTCTGAAAGTTAGCTGTTCAATACTACAGTGCTTTTCTCCAATACACCAGCTCCAGTAATATACAGTATATACCAGTTCAGGATCATTAGAACTTTAGATGTTGCTAACTATTTGTGTAATTGGCTAACTTTGTAACAACTGAATGGTACGCATAAACCTTTTGGCGTTTTTGACGCTTTGCAAGGTATCTAGTTTCTTGTTTAAAAAACGGTATCTAGTTTTGTTCTGCTCACGAATCTGCTTTTCTTTTTATCTCTCAGTGCAAGAGGCTTGTCCTTGACTACATCCCACTGATTCTGCTGAAGACCCAGGAGTTCCTTGAGACGACGGACATCTGCTTTGCGACACATGCCTGTAAAACAGGCATGCAAGCAACCATTCCTCTCTCCGCCGCTTTGTGAAGAACAAATATGTAGGAATCATACAGGGGCAAAGAAGCCTGTAAATGTTCCTCCTGTATTTTGCTCAAGCACTGCCAAGCTATGAAACTTGGTTGTGCGAGGGTTTGTACAATTTGAGCTCTGCTCTCTGAAGTTTATGCAGCAAGCCAGCAGCTGTACTATCATTCATTTGCTCAGCACATAATCGTCTCAGAGCAGCATACTGCGCAATTGTGAAAAGTTACATCACATTGTATCTACTGGCTATATATCCAGTCATGATGGTACTATTATTCAGTGTTCATGTCTTGCTTTGGCATTAGCAAGTGAAGCAATTTTTATTGGGAAGGTAATCCTGGATTTTGATATGAAAAGATTGATGAGATTGGGTTGTTAACATACTTGGTACCAGAAATACACATTTCAATTCACATTAAATTCTCCAGAGTTAGAAGTGAACTGAAGAAACTGAAAGTGTTAGATTTAGTAATCCATTCAAGGGCAGAATAGCACCAGATGTGTTGGGTGGTAGGTGCGACATGTGCCAACGGGTGGCTTATCATTGTGGGAGCCAGTAAAACATCGCCGGTGCCTGGAAACGGGATGAGGCGAAGACATGCACGCCGGCGAATCTTATCCAGCTTCGGGGCTCTCCGTGGAGATAACACCCCTACTGCTGCTCTGTGGGGTCTCCGCATGGTCACTAGATGAACAAGTAGCTACACGGTGCTCCTTGAGCTGTTTGGCGAGAGGAGGAAGAAGGGCACGGCTTGCTCTCTTCTCCTCCCTATGTGGTGTTTGAGACTAGCAGAGATTCATCCCCCTTGCATGGATGCCCCGGGGGGTTTATATAGGCCTACCCCCCGGGGGTACAATGGTAATCCGGCTGGGCACGGGGCCGAGCTGTCTGTGTCTATACTCGCCGGCTTCCGCGCCGACTGTTGGGGCCCGCCGACTGGTGGGTCCCGCCGGCTGCTGGCTCCTGGGTCGACAGGCAGGCCCCACTGTCCAGGGCCTTGTCGGTGGCTGGTTACTGTTGCTCAATCTTGGTGATGAGGGCTTCGCCGAGGTAAGCGTGGCTACAGTGCTGCCGTCCGGCGGGCGATCACTGTAGCCCCTCCGCGTCTTGTCTCCTTAATGGGGCGTCTTCTTCGAGGGAGGTGGCAAGCCGGCTGTGGGGAGCCGGCTCTATCTTGGGCCGACTGGGGGAGGTATGGCCGCCTTCGGGTGTCTCTCTGCCCGAAGGGGCCCACCGCCCGTGGGCCGTACTGGCAGCCCGTCGTGGATGACATTAGGGTCAACGTGGCAACAGTGCTGCGTCGGACGGGTCATGCCCACCCGTACGGCGCACTGTGCCAGGCGTGCTCCGGGATTCGGGGGTGGCCAGCCTTACTGTAGCCACGCCCCGTCACATCGCCGTTATGTGGGTGCAGACTTCGAGGGTACGACCTCGATCGCTTTATGGGAGCCGGCTCCTTGGAGTCGGCCTTCTCGCAGCCGGCTTTCTTCATGAGGGCTGTAGTCGGGCCGCCTTCCAATAGCCGGCCTGGGAGACAGCCGGCCAGGGGAAGGCGACCCCATGTCTTGGACTCTCGAGAGCCGGATCGGCCCGTAATTTTTTCAGAAAGGCCAGGGGGAGCCGGCTAGGCTACCCGTGGTCACTTACTCCGACAGTAGTCCCCGAAGCTGAGCGAGCTTCGAGGCTGATAAAGGGACGAGAAGCTTGGTCAGCTTCCTATCCTGAGGGGCCGGCTTTGCTTGTGCGCGCCGACTTCGGAGAGCCCCGTTTCTCGTAGGCGGGAACGCGGTCGACCTGCGAGCTGTCCGTAGGCCATCCCGCGGGCCACGTGGCAAGGAAACCCTGCCAGTGCACGCGCGCGACAGGACGCCGCCGCAGGCCCGGGCCCGCCACTACTAGGCCTCGGCCCGAGCGTGGATCTTCCACGGCCCATGCGGACCGCTCGCCTTCCCGCAATGATTTTATTACGCCATTAGGGCGTAATAATCACGGGACGTGGGGGAGTGGGCACAGTTGATCCCCACGTTCCCCCACGCCACGCCTCCTCGGCTCCGCCGCGCGGTCTATAAGTAGGGGGAGGAGGGGGAGCGGCAGAGGCTCGCACGCTCTCCCTCGCTCCACCCCCTCTCGTCTTCCTTCTTCTCCTTCCCGCCGCCGCAGTAACTCTTTGCCGCGCCGTTCCGTCGCCGCATCGTCTTGCTTCTCGCCGCGCTGCCCCATGGCGCTGTCAAGCTCGTGGGATGGCTCCAACGTCCATGAGGACCACATCAAGTTCCTCCGCCAGACGCGACGCCTGCCCGGCGAGGACTTCGTTCGGGTTCGTCTAGCGCCGGAGAAGGAGATTTCGCCGGCACCGGAGGAGGGCGAGCGGGTGATTTTCTGCTCGCACTGCCTGCGCGGCTTTGGCCTTCCGGCGAGCGTGTTCCTCCGAGCCTTCCTCGAATTCTACAACCTCCAGCCGCATCACCTCACGCCCAACGCGGTGATGCTGCTGTCGGCATTCGTCACGCTGTGCGAAGGCTTCCTTGGGGTCCTCCCCACGCTCGAGCTCTGGGCGGAATTCTTCCAAAGCAAGCTCGGCACCGTCGTCGCGGGCGTGCCCGCCCCTTGCGGAGCCTTTATTGCCATGAGGCGGGCGAGCGAGAACAACCCGTTCCCGCCCATCCCGCTGATCCAGTCGGTGAAGCTCTGGCAGAAGTCATACTTTTACGTGAAGAATGTCGCGCAGCAAGGCGACTACGTCAACCTGCCGGCTTATGAAGCCGGCCCGCCGGCTGGGAGGCGACCTTCGTGGAGCTACCGGGCCAGGTCGTTGTCTCAGGCCGGGAACGCAGCCGTCTCCCGGCTTCGGGTGATGATCCAGTCGGAGGGCCTGACCGGAGCCGACTTGGTGGCCGCCTTCGTGGAGCGCCGGGTTCTTCCCCTCCAAAGCCGGCCTCACATGGTTTGTCAGATGAGCGGCCGCTTCGACCCAAGCCGGATGAGCACGAGGGAGATGCCTCATGCGGAGGTCTCCTACATGGTGAACTATATCTCCAACTGCAAGCTCGCCGAGGATTGGCGGTACGGCAAGGGGCCGTACTCTCGCGCCAACCCTCCGTCCGTCGTAAGTTCTTTCTTCTTTTCTTCCTTTGGTAGCCGGCCTCATGATAGCCGGCCTCTGATCAGTCGGTTTGCCCCTAGCAGAACCCTCTCCTTCCGCCGACGACCGGGGCCGCAGGGATAGAGCGCCAGCTCGTCCTTGACCGCACGGTGGATGACGCCGACGACCTGGACTTGGGAGCGGCCGCCATGGAAGACGCCATCGTGGGGGAAAGCGACGAGGCCGGAGGCGCGGGGCTCACGGCCGGCTTCGAGGACTGGCCGGATGATGCCGAGGTCGAAGTCGCTCCGCGCCGCCAGCCGGCGCCTGATCATCAAGGCGCGAGCTCGTCTGCCGCGCCGGCTGCTGGCGGCGGCGCCCAGAAGCGTCGGGCCGTGTCGATCCTCTTCGGCAGCCGGCCGAAGAAGTCCAAGGCTTCCACAGCGGCGACCAAGCGAGATGAGGCGGCCGCGAAGGCGGGCCGCTTCCGCAAGGCGGTGAAGCAGCCGCAGGCGATCTCAGCATAAGTCGTCGAATGCTTGGATACATATTTTTTGTTGTTCTTTTCGACTGAAAACTCTTCTAAACCTTTCTTTGTTTGCCGGACAGGGCGCCGCTTTCCCTTGAGTGGGGTCCGGGCGGCTCCGTAGTCGGGCCGACTGGAGGGTCTTCAGGCTCCCGCCGCGTGGATCCCCGCGCCGACCTCAGGGAGCCACGGAGCGGAACGCACGAGAGGTGCGGGAGGAGCGGGAGGCGGCGGAGCGAAGGGCCGCCCAGGCGACGAAGGAGCAGGCCGATGCAGCAGCCAAGGCCCGAGCGGAGGCGGCAGCTGCGGAGACGGAGGCGGAGGCTTCGCACAACCAGCCTCCGCTGCTAGCCATTCCCCTCCGCGCCGTGGCCCCCAACATTCTTGTGCCTCCGCTGGAGGAGGTCGACCAAGAACCGCCGGTGATGGAGCGGAGGGAGGACTCCGTGATCTTCGTGGAGGGGGCGCCGCCGGCAGCGCCAACCGGAGCGGGCCAAGGCGGCCAGTCGGCTGCGGCACCAGAGCAGCCGGCCGGGGGTGAGCCGGAAGCAGGAGCCGGCCTCGAGGTGCAGCCAGCAATGCGCCGGCGCGCAGGGGGAGGCACCGCTGCGCCGGAGCCGCACCGAGCTACGGGTGCCAGCCAGACGGCGAAAGCCTTGGAGGCGGCCAGCACCGGCACGTCCGAGTGGACTCCCAGCGGCGGGACGGGCGAGCTGAATGTGGCGGCCCAAGAGATTCGGAACCGGCTTCAGGCCCAAGCCGCCTCACTGCAGCAATACACCCAGGAGTTCCTTGTGACACGGGCCGTCATCCGGGTGAGTCTTCTATCTTTTGTTGTTTTGTTCTCTTGATTTCTTCCGTGGGGGCGCGTCAGCGCACCCACTGGGTGTACTCCCCGAGATTCGGGCCGACTGCTGAGCAGTCGGGTCAGATCTTCCTTGACGACTACCTTATTCTCGCCTCCTGTCTAATCTTCCAGGAGTATCATAACCTCCGCGCTGCCGCCTTCAACTCCCAGGCTCAGGAGCTGGGTCGGAGAACCGAAGACCTGATCAGCAGCCGGAGTACGTACTTGGTTTCGTTCATCTCCTGTGGGGGCGCGTCAGCGCACCCACTGGGTGTAGTCCCCGAGATTCGGGCCGACTGCTGAGCAGTCGGGTCGGATCTTTCCTGACGACTTCACCTTACTGGTTTTTCTTTTGTCTTTCGTGCTCGCAGAAGCCAATGCCGACTTAAGGGGACAGCTTAGCGAGGCGCAGGCCGCCCTTCGCGCCAAGGAAACCGAGTACGACGCCTTGGTCCTGGAGCGTGACCGCCTGGCCAAGAAGTTGGCTGACCAGGAGGAGAGCCACAAGGCGGCTCTGAAGAAGGCGCAGGATAACGAAGCCGCCCTGAAGGCCGAGTTCGAGACTGAAGCGGCGGGCTGGGCTGAGACCAGGAAAGCGCTGAATGAAGGCTTCGGCCGTATTGAGGATTTGATCGATGGTAAGCCGCTTTCCTCGCTCATTGCCTGCCTCTTGCCGCCTGACTTGTGTTCTGACTTGAGCTGCTTTTTATTCTCTGTGCAGACTACTTTCCTGGCTACTCCGTCTTTGCCGCCCAAACCATCGAGGCCCATCGCGAAGCGCGCCGGCAGGCGGGGGCTGAAGTCACGTCGGACGCGAGTCGGTCGCTCAAGAGCAACTCTTGGCGGTCCAAGCGCGGCTGCAGCCGGCTCATCGTATGCTCCTGCCGCCTCCAGCGCGCCGGAGCGCAGGTGTTGGCCGCCCTCTGGCCAAGCGAGACGATTCCCCGCACCCCGAGTCGGACTGCCGACTGGCTGGAGGTTGCGGTTGGCCGCTTCGAGGCCTGGAAGGCGTCGGCGGCCCGGCTTGGAGCTGGGCGGGCGCTGGAGTTCGTCCGAGCTTGGTATCCGGGGCTGAACCTGGACCAGCTGCGCACCTGGCGGCTGGAGGCCGACGAAGAGCTAGCGGAGGTGCGGCCGGCTATCGCTCAGCGCGCATCGACAATCGCCGAGTGTACTGACATCAGCGTCTTCGCTCCCGAGATTAATGATGACGGCGTTGCCCAGCCGGAGGAGTGGTTCGGGCTGGACCCGGCGGCGGGTGAAGACTCGGCAGAAGATCGCCTCCAGCGATGAAGGCGAAGACGACGAAGGAGAGGAAAGCGAAGACGTCGAGCCGGCCGGTGGAACAGCCAGCCAGCCTCAGCCTGACCGTGCCTCCAGCAACGAGGCGCGCGCAAGCGCGCCTTCTGCGGAGGCGGTGATCATGCCGAGGTTCGCCAGCCGGCCACTCCTCCAGCCGGCACTGCCGTCTCCACCGACCTGCCCGGCTCGTCAGTCGCTCCGCCGGCTTAATCTGCCGTCCTTGTTTTTTCCTGCTTGTTGCCTTCTGAACAATTTTATTAAGCTTCGCAGTTCCACCCACTGGGGGTGTATCCAAACTATGTTGAATGCTGGCCTTTTGAAGGTCTTTTATGTAAATATTATTGTGTGCATGTTTGGTTTCCATTCACGTGTATGCTTTTTATCCTTAGGCTGTTTCCTTTGCCGCCTTCCCCTTTTGGGAGGCAAGTACTCGAGGCTTTCTTGGATTGAAGTGGAGTGAATGGAAGCCGGCCGGCCGGCTACTCTGGTAGTCGGTCGGTGGTGGGAGAGAAACCGGCTTTTGTTATATTAGTCCGTTAGTCCCTAGCCGTTTTTCGTGTGGGCGTCCTTTCCTGCCTTTAACTCTTGCCAGCCGGACAGCCGGTTCTTCGAACTGCGACTTCTGGCAAGAGAAGGCTTGGGTGCCGGCACACTACTTGTCTGACTGCGGGTAGGACTTCTAATATAACTCCAGTCGGCCAGTCCCCGGGCCGACTAGTCGAACCCGGTGCCGGACGGAACAAATAAATGTAATGACAAGGTCATAAGCATGATACTCTTCATTCATAGATAAAAGATGGCAGTCCCCGAGCTCTCCTCGGGGGGCCTATTGTCTCGTACTTAGTACAAAAGTTAGCGTGATACATACTGCATTTCAGCTGTAAAACCTTCGGAGGAGGTTGGCGTTCCATGGTCGTTCCAACTCCTTGCCGGAGTCGTCTCTCTTTCGTGCCTTCGGCTTCTGTGCGTCGATCAGGTAGTAGGAGTCATTGCCTAAGGCTCTGCTGATGACGAAGGGGCCCTCCCAAGGGGCCGAGAGCTTGTGCTGGCCGGCTGTTCGCTGGATCAGCCGGAGCACAAGATCGCCCTCTTGGCAGGATCTTGGCTTGACCTTCCGGCTGTGGTAGCGGCGCAGGCCCTGCTGATAGATGGCGGACTGGCTGAGGGCTAACAGCCGGCCTTCTTCCAGCAGGTCGACACCGTCTTCTCGTGCTTCCTTGGCCTCGGCTTCCGTGTACATGGTTACCCGAGGCGAGTCAAACTCGGTGTCAGTTGGGATGACCGCCTCGGCACCATATACGAGGAAGAAAGGAGTGAAGCCGGTTGACTTGTTTGGTGTAGTGCACAGACTCCATAGGACAGTCGGCAGCTCATCGTGCCAACAACCGGCTGAACGCTCCAATGGTACGATCAGTCGGGGCTTGATGCCGGAAAGGATGAGGCCGTTGGCTCGCTCGACCTGGCTGTTTGACTGCGGGTGGGCGACGGACGCTAGGTCCAACTGGATGCCTTGCGTCGCGCAGAAACGTGCCAAGGCTCCCTTGGCGAAATTCGTGCCATTGTCGGTGATGATGCTGTGTGGTATGCCGTACCGAGTCGTTATATCTGTGATAAATGTCACGGCAGTCGGCCCATTCAGCTTCTTGATCGGCTTTGCCTCAATCCATTTGGTGAATTTGTCCACGGCGACAAGCAGATGTGTCATGCCGCCGCGCGCCGTCTTGAATGGGCCCACCATGTCCAGTCCCCAAACGGCGAAGGGCCAAGTGAGGGGAATGGTCTTGAGTGCTGAAGCCGACGTGTGTTGCTTGGAGCTGAAGAGTTGGCACCCTTTGCAATGTTTAACTAACTCCTTGGCGTCATCCAAAGCAGTCGGCCAAAAGAAACCATGGCGGAAGGCTTTGGTGACGAGTGATCTTGAGGCCGCATGGTGGCCGCATTCTCCTTGGTGGATGTCTCTGAGGATTGCAATGCCCTTCTCTTGCTCAACGCATCGCTGGAGGACTCCAGTGACACTGCGCTTGACGAGTTCTCTGTTGACGATTGTGTATGCTCCGGCTCAGCGTTGGACTTGTCTTGCCTCTACTTCGTCAGCCGACAGATCTTGGTTTATTAGGAAGTTGAGGATGGATTGAGCCCATGACGGAGCTGCGACTTCTTCTATTGCCAGAACGGCTACTGCGACCAGGGCGGGCGGGCTGGGCGGTGAAATGCTGGAGTCGGCCGCCGCCTGTTGTGTTGGTGTAGTCTCCGGGCCGACTACCGCAGTCCCCGAGCCGGGTGAGGCAGTCCCCGGGTCGGGCGTAACTACGGAAGTCCCCGAGCCGCCTGCTGACGTCCCTGGGCCGACTATCGAAGTCCCCGGGTCACCTGCTTGGCTCTTCGAGCCGGACCCGGCCGCGTCGGGTTCAGGCGGCACGAAGATGGAATCGGACTCTAGAGAAGGCTTGATAGACGGCTTGAGGAGGCGTTGTAGAGAGACGCCAGTTGGTATTGCTTGCCGGGTGGAGCCTATTCGAGCCAGAGCATCAGCTGGCTCGTTGTCGGCTCGCAGTACGTGGAGGAACTCGCATCCTTCAAAATACCCACTGATCTGCTGAACGAGGAAGCGGTAGCTTGCCATATTTGCGTCCTTGGCGTCCCAGTCGCCGGATGATTGCTGGACCACCAAGTCTGAGTCGCCATAACATAGGATCTGGCGAATGCCAAGCCCTTTGGCAAGCCGGAGCCCGTGTATGAGCGCCTCGTACTCGGCTACATTGTTGGAGGCGGCAAAGTGGATTTGCAGCGTGTATCTGAGCTTGTCGCCTTTGGGAGAGGTGAGGACGATGTCGGCTCCCAAGCCGGTGCGCATCTTGGACCCATCGAAGTGCATGCGCCAATGAGTGGAGTCGGGAGCTGGCGGAAGGTACTGGGTCTCGGCCCAGTCGACGAGGAAGTCGGCCAATGCTTGGGATTTGATGGCGGTGCGAGGCTGGTAGAAGATCGCGTAAGGGGCCAGCTCGATGGCCCATTTCGCCACCCGGCCGGATGCATCTGGGCTGCCTATGATCTCGGCCAGCGGGGCGGTGCATACGACCGTGATGGGATGCTCTTGGAAGTAGGGCTTCAGTTTCTTGGCGGCGAAGTACACGCCATAACACATCTTTTGGTAGTGCGGGTAATTCTGCTTCGAGGCGGTCAGTACCTCGCTCAAATAGTACACCGGCCTCTGGACCGGCTGGGCTCGGCCTTCTTCTGGGCGTTGGACTACGATGACGGTGCTGACCACCCGGCTGGTTGCAGCAATGTAGAGGAGCATGGGCTCTTTCTCAGTCGGCGCCGCCAGGACAGGCGGCGTGGCCAGCATCTTCTTCAGCTCGTGAAAAGCTTGATCGGCTTGGTCATTCCACTCGAAGTGGTTGGTCTTCTTCATGAGGCGGTAGAGGGGAAGAGCTTTCTCTCCGAGCCGGCTGATGAAGCGGTTCAGGGAGGCCAAGCATCCGGTAAACTTCTGGACGTCTCGAAGTTTAGTGGGAATCGCCATTCTCTCAATGGCCTTGATCTTTACGGGGTTGCATTCGATGCCGCGTTCGGAGACCAGGAAGCCTAGGAGTTGGCCGGCTGGCACTCCGAACACGCATTTCTCGGGGTTAAGCTTGATTTGGAACCGGTGTAGGTTCTCAAATGTTTCCTTGAGCTCTTCCAGCAAGCTGCCGCGCTTCTCCGTCTTCACCACAATGTCATCTACGTAGACGTGAGCATTTCTGCTGAGCTGCTTGAGGAGGCACTTCTGCGTGCAACGCTGAAAAGTGGCACCGGCATTTCTCAAGCCGAATGTCATAGTCAGGTAGCAGAAGGCTCCGAATGGCGTGATGAAGGCGGTCTGCAGGCGGTCAGCCGGATCTAACTTTATCTGGTGGTATCCTGAGTAAGCATCCAAGAAACTCAACAGCTCGCATCCGGCCGTGGAGTCTATCACTTGGTCAATCCTTGGCAGGGCAAAGGGATCTTTGGGGCAGGCCTTGTTGAGGCTCGTGTAGTCTATACACATGTGCCACTTGTTGTTCTTCTTTAGCACGAGGACCGGGTTGGCGAGCCACTCTGGAAAGAGAACTTCCATAATGAAGCCGGCTGCCAGAAGCCGGGCTATCTCCTCTCCCACAATCCTGCGTTTCTCCTCCGACAGTCGGCGGAGGGGTTGTTTGACTGGTTTGGCGTCTTCTCGGACGTGTAATTTGTGCTCGGCGAATTCCTTCGGAACACCCAGCATGTCGTTGGGGGACCATGCAAAGATGTCCTGATTCTCACGGAGGAAGTCGGCGAGCTCGCCTTCCTATTTGCTGTTTAGGTTTGCCCCGATGACGGCAAACCTCTCTGGGTGCTCGGGGTCAAGAGGTATCTTCTTCGTCTCCTTGGCCGGCTGGAAAGATCCTTGGGCATTATACTCCTTGGGATCGGGGGACAGGGCCGACTGCTTGCCGGCCATGGCCACGACCCGGTCCAACATCTTCTTCTCTTCGGCAATCACAAGGGACTCGGCCAGCCGGCTGCTGGCTGCTGCGCACTCGGAGGACTTCTTGTAATCGCCGGCTACGGTGATGACGCCTTTGGTGCTTGGTATCTTCATCTTGAGGTATGCATAGTGGGGAACTGCCATGAACTTGGCCAAGGCAGGTCGGCCAAGCAATGCATGGTAAGGGCTCTCCAGGTCCACCACTTCAAACCAGATCGCTTCCCGGCGGAAATGCTCCTTGTCCCCAAAAAGTACATCAATCTTGATCTTGGCCATGGGGGCGCAGGACAGGCCGGGTACGATGCCGTGGAACACAGTCCGAGTAGGCATGAGTTGCTTCGTCTTGACATTCAGCTTCTCCATGGTGTCACGGTACAGGATGTTGATGCTGCTCCCGCCGTCTATCAGCACGCGGGAGAATCGGGCAGCGCGTCTGTCCATTGCAAGGGTGGCATCCAAAACCAACGCATAAGAGCCGGGAGACGGCATCACCTCTGGGTGGTCGGTCCGGCTCCAGCTGATAGGTTTTTCTGACCAGTGCATGTGCTCGGCGGGGTTGGCAGCAACCATGTTGACTTCTTGGTGCTCTCGGCGTTTGCTGCGCCGGTCTTCGGGCTGACTTGTAAAGATGATATAGGCGGCATGCTCGTCGGGGAACTCGTCATGCACGGCTCCGACTGCGGGCCAAGCGGTCGGCGGCTGTGGAGCCGGAGGTGGCGGACCGGCAGGCGGAGGCAGTGCGAGCCCTTCGCCTTTAGAGATTCGGGTGAGCCAGTGGCACTTCCGGGTTGTGTGGTTGGACGGCTTCGCGCCGCTGTGGAACTTGCACGGGGCGTCGAGAGTTTGCTCGTAGGAAAAGGCCGGCTGCCAAGCCGGCCTGCCGCCCTTGGGTTTCTTGGGCGCGGGCCGCCCTTCGGGCGGCACGTCTTCGACTGTGGCCACCTGCCGGCTGACAGGAGGCGGCGCGGGGCCCTTGCGCTTGTGGTCGTTCAAGTGTGGGCGTCGGCCGGAATCCCCAGCCGGCGTCTTGGGCGTCGGGTTGAGTACTTTCCCGGATGCGTCTACCCGGAGCTCGGTCTTCATTGAGGAGTCGGCAGTGGCGTACTTGTCCGCTATGTCCAGAAGCTCGTCGAGGGTAGTCGGCTCGTCGTAGAGAAGCTTGTGCTTGAGGAGGGTGCCTTCTCGGCACCCGGCGGTGAAGTATTCTATGGCTTGCACCTCGTGCACCCCTTCGCAAGAGTTGCGGAGCTTGGCCCAACGCGTGAGGTAGTCGCGAGTGGACTCGGCGGGGCCTTGTACACACAAGGAGAGCTGTCTGGGCTTGGGAGCCCGCTTGTAGGTGCTGGTGAAGTTGCGGACGAAAGCTTCTGTGAAATCTAGCCAGCTGTTGATGTTGTGTGGTTTGAGGCTGTTGAGCCAGGTCCGCGACGTGCCTTGCAGCATGAGGGGCACGTACTTCACGGCAACGCGCCAGTTGCCGTTGGCTATGCTAACCGCCGTGGAGTAGTCGATCAACCAATCTTCCGGCTTCACGGAGCCGTTGTACTTGGGCGTGTCTCTTGGGAGCGAGAACCCTTTGGGGAAGGGATCGTCGCGGATGCGGGGGCCGAAGCAAGGCGGACCGACATCATCTTCTTCTTCCAGCGCCAGGGATCGCGCCAGGCGGTCGATCCGATGGCGGGCGTCGTTCTCGCCGACTCCTTCGTGGCGACCTAGCCGGCCGCTGAGAGTCGGATGCGCAACAGGCGGCGGGGTGGGATATCTCTCTCCATGGGGCCGGGGCGGAGGGGGGTTGCCCCACCACTCCACGGCCCAAGGGTGGCCTTCTGCGTCTCGCTCGATGGAGATCCGGGTTTGGCATCGGCTGGCAGCTGGCTCTTTCTCGCGCCGCGCGCGGTCTCTACCCGCAGCCGGCGTCCGGGATGTCGCGCCGTGATCTTGGCCCGGGGGAGGGCTTTCCGCGCGGGCGTCGGCTTCGTGCCGCTGCGCGGCTGCATCGATCAGCTGCTGGATGCGTCGGGTCATGTGGGGGAGTTCCTCGGCCCCCAGTCCGTCTAGCTCGTCTACGGCCGCCTGGGCGGCGCGCAGGTTTTCGAGTGGAGTGGCGTAGACTGGGCGGTCGACTCCTAACGTGTCGGCAACGACAGCGCCGTGCTGTCTGACAACGCCGGCTCGGCTAGGCCCGCCTGGGGGCGGCGTGCCAAAGGCGGCGCGATCGGCCTCGCGTCGGTGGGCCTCAGCGAGGCATCTCATGGAAACCAACTTCCGGCCCTCCGCGAGGAGGGCGAGGCGGCGAGCCTCCAGTGCTTCAGCGTCGGCGTCGGTCGGGAGGGGGATGGACAAGTCGTGGACCGCCGCGTGCGGGGCGTCGTGGGCGCTCTCGTCAGCGGCGCCGTCGTGGCCGGTGACCATCACCTCGATGGTGACAGCGTCGCAGCCATCGGCTCGGGGAAGCGGGTCGTTGTAGATCGTGATGTTCGTGGGGAAGATGTTGAATGAGGCCGTGTCGGAGTCGACAGGCATCGGATCGGTGGAGCCAACCGACTCCAAGTCCACAGCAGGCTCGCCAGAGACGTGGAGCCGGCCGAGGAGGTTGACGAGGTGGTCGGTGCCCGCGTCGGAGGCGAGCTCGTCGGAGATGAGGGCCTTGTCGAGGAGATCAGCGAGGCTGCTCGCTGCGCAGGCGTTGGTGACGCCATGTAGCGCGTCGTGGCAAGCGCCATCGGGCGTGCCGGGCTGGCTACGCTCGCGGGGGAGGAAGAGGGTTCCCGTCCAGAACAGGTCTCCGGACGACGGTGCACCTGGCCCCACGGTGGGCGCCAAATGTCGGGTGGTAGGTGCGCATGTGCCAACGGGTGGCTTATCATTGTGGGAGCTAGTAAAACATCGCCGGTGCCTGAAAACGGGATGAGGCAAAGACATGCACGCCGGCGAATCTTACCCAGCTTCGGGGCTCTCCGTGGAGATAACACCCCTACTGCTGCTCTGCGGGGTCTCCGCATGGTCACTAGATGAACAAGTAGCTACACGGTGCTCCTTGAGCTGTTTGGCGAGAGGAGGAAGAAGGGCACGGCTTGCTCTCTTCTCCTCCCTATGTGGTGTTTTAGACTAGCAGAGATTCATCCCCTTGCATGGATGCCCCGGGGGGTTTATATAGGCCTACCCCCGGGGGTACAATGGTAATCCGGCTGGGCACGGGGCCCAGTTGTCTGTGTCTATGCTCGCCGGCTTCCGCGCCGACTGCTAGGGCCCGCCGACTGGTGGGTCCCGCCGGCTGCTGGCTCCTGGGTCAACAGGCAGGCCCCACTGTCCAGGGCCTTGTCGGTGGCTGGTTACTGTTGCTCAATCTTGGTGACGAGGGCTTCGCCGAGGTAAGCGTGGCTACAGTGCTGTCGTCTAGCGGGCGATCACTGTAGCCCCTCCGCGTCTTGTCTCCTTAATGGGGCGTCTTCTTCGAGGGAGGTGGCAAGCCGGCTGTGGGGAGCCGGCTCTATCTTGGGCCGACTGGGGGAGGTCTGGCCGCCTTCGGGTGTCTCTCTGCCCGAAGGGGGCCACCGCCCGTGGGCCGTACTGGCAGCCCGTCGTGGATGACATCAGGGTCAACGTGGCAACAGTGCTGCGCCGGACGGGTCATGCCCACCCGTACGGCGCATTGTGCCAGGCGTGCTCCGGGATTCGGGGGTGGCCAGCCTTACTGTAGCCACGCCCCGTCACATCGCCGTTATGTGGGTGCAGACTTCGAGGGTACGACCTCGACCGCTTTATGGGAGCCGGCTCCTTGGAGTCGGCCTTCTCGCAGCCGGCTTTCTTCATGAGGGCTGTAGTCGGGCCGCCTTCCGATAGCCGGCCTGGGAGACAGCCGGCCAGGGGAAGGCGGCCCCATGTCTTGGACTCTCGAGAGCCGGATTGGCCCGTAATTTTTTCAGAAAGGCCAGGGGGAGCCGGCTAGGCTACCCGTGGTCACTTACTCCGACAGTAGTCCCCGAAGCTGAGCGAGCTTCGAGGCTGATAAAGGGACGAGAAGCTTGGTCAGCTTCCTATCCTAAGGGGCCGGCTTTGCTTGTGCGCGCCGACTTCGGAGAGCCCCGTTTCTACTAGGCCTCGGCCCGAGCGTGGATCTTCCACGGCCCATGCGGACCGCTCGCCTTCCCGCAGTGATTTTATTACGCCATTAGGGCGTAATAATCGCGGGACGTGGGGGAGTGGGCACAGTTGATCCCCACGTTCCCCCACGCCACGCCTCCTCGGCTCTGCCGCGCGGTCTATAAGTAGGGGGAGGAGGGGAGCGGCAGAGGCTCGCACGCTCTCCCTCGCTCCACCCCCTCTCGTCTTCCTTCTTCTCCATCCCGCCGCCGCAGTAACTCTTTGTCGCGCCGTTCCGCCGCCACATCGTCTTGCTTCTCGCCGCGCTGCCCCATGGCGCTGTCAAGCTCGTGGGATGGCTCCAACGTCCATGAGGACCACGTCAAGTTCCTCCGCCAGACGCGACGCCTACCCGGCGAGGACTTCGTTCGGGTTCGTCTAGCGCCGGAGAAGGAGATTTCGCCGGCACCGGAGGAGGGCGAGCGGGTGATCTTCCGCTCGCACTGCCTGCGCGGCTTCGGCCTTCCGGCGAGCGGGTTCCTCCGAGCCTTCCTCGAATTCTACAACCTCCAGCCGCATCACCTCACGCCCAACGCGGTGATGCTGCTGTCGGCCTTCGTCACGCTGTGCGAAGGCTTCCTTGGGGTCCTCCCCACGCTCGAGCTCTGGGCGGAATTCTTCCAAAGCAAGCTCGGCACCGTCGTCGCGGGCGTGCCCGCCCCTTGCGGAGCCTTTATTGCCATGAGGCGGGCGAGCGAGAACAACCCGTTCCCGCCCATCCCGTTGATCCAGTCGGTGAAGCTCTGGCAGAAGTCATACTTTTACGTGAAGAATGTCGCGCAGCAAGGCGACTACGTCAACCTGCCGGCTTATGAAGCCGGCCCGCCGGCTGGGAGGCGACCTTCGTGGAGCTACCGGGCCAGGTCGTTGTCTCAGGCCGGGAATGCAGCCGTCTCCCGGCTTCGGGTGATGATCCAGTCGGAGGGCCTGACCGGAGCCGACTTGGTGGCCGCCTTCGTGGAGCGCCGGGTTCTTCCCCTCCAAAGCCGGCCTCACATGGTTTGTCAGATGAGCGGCCGCTTCGACCCAAGCCGGCTGAGCACCAGGGAGATGTTGGAAATATGCCCTAGAGGCAATAATAAATTGGTTATTATTATATTTCCTTGTTCATGATAATCGTTTATTATCCATGCTATAATTGTATTGATAGGAAACTCAGATACATGTGTGGATACATAGACAACACCATGTCCCTAGTAAGCCTCTAGTTGACTAGCTCGTTGATCAATAGATGGTTACGGTTTCCTAACCATGGACATTGGATGTCATTGATAACAGGATCACATCATTAGGAGAATGATGTGATGGACAAGACCCAATCCTAAGCATAGCACAAAGATCGTGTAGTTCGTATGCTAAAGCTTTTCTAATGTCAAGTATCATTTCCTTAGACCATGAGATTGTGCAACTCCCGGATACCGTAGGAATGCTTTGGGTGTATCAAACGTCACAACGTAACTGGGTGGCTATAAAGGTACATTACAGGTATCTCCGAAAGTGTCTGTTGGGTTGGCACGAATCGAGACTGGGATTTGTCACTCCGTGTAAACGAAGAGGTATCTCTGGGCCCACTCGGTAGGACATCATCATATGCGCAATGTGACCAAAGAGTTGATCACGGGATGATGTGTTACGGAACGAGTAAAGAGACTTGCCGGTAACGAGATTGAACTAGGTATTGGATTCCGACGATCGAATCTCGGGCAAGTAACATACCGATAGACAAAGGGAATTGTATACGGGATTGACTAAGTCCTTGACATCGTGGTTCATCCGATGAGATCATCGTGGAACATGTGGGAGCCATCATGGGTATCCAGATCCCGCTGTTGGTTATTGACCGGAGAGTCATCTCGGTCATGTCTGCATGTCTCCCGAACCCGTAGGGTCTACACACTTAAGGTTCGGTGACGCTAGGGTTATAGAGATATTAGTATGCGGTAACCCGAAAGTTGTTCGGAGTCCCGAATGAGATCCCGGACGTCACGAGGAGTTCCGGAATGGTCCGGAGGTAAAGAATTATATATAGGAAGTGCTATTTCGGCCATCGGGACAAGTTTCGGGGTCATCGGTATTGTACCGGGACCACCGGAAGGGTCCCGGGGGTCCACCGGGTGGGGCCACCTGCCCCGGGGGGCCACATGGGCTGTAGGGGGTGTGCCTTGGCCTATATGGGCCAAGGTCACCAGCCCCTAGAGGCCCATGCGCCAAGAGAAGAGAAAAAGGGGAGAGTCCTAAAAGGGGAAGGCACCTCCGAGGTGCCTTAGGGAGGATGGACTCCTCCCCACCCTTGGCCGCACCCTTCCTTGGAGGAAGGGGCAAGGGCTGCGCCTCCCCCCTCTCCCTTGGCCCTATATATAGTGGGGAAAAGGAGGAGCAAACCAACCTAAGGCCTGGCGCCTCCCTCTCCCTCCCGTGACACATCTACCTCCTCCCGCAGCGCTTAGCGAAGCCCTGTTGGAATCCCGCTACTTCCACCACGCCGTCGTGCTGCTGGATCTCCATCAACCTCTCCCGCTCTCCTTGCTGGATCAAGGCATGGGAGACGTCACCGGGCTGTACGTGTGTTGAACACGGAGGTGTTGTCCGTTCGGCACTAGGATCATCGGTGATTTGAATCACGACGAGTACGACTTCATCAACCCCGTTCACTTGAACGCTTCCGCTTAGCAATCTACAAGGGTATGTAGATGCACTCTCCTTCCCCTCGTTGCTAGTCTCTCCATAGATAGATCTTGGTGATACGTAGGAAAATTTTGAATTTCTGCTACGTTCCCCAACAGGAGATGCCTCATGCGGAGGTCTCCTACATGGTGAACTATATCTCCAACTGCAAGCTCGCCGAGGATTGGCGGTACGGCAAGGGGCCGTACTCTCGCGCCAACCCTCCGCCCGTCGTAAGTTCTTTCTTCTTTTCTTCCTTTGGTAGCCGGCCTCATGATAGCCGTCCTCTGATCAGTCTGTTTGCCCCTAGCAGAACCCTCTCCTTCTGCCGACGACCGGGGCCGCAGGGATAGAGCGCCAGCTCGTCCTTGACCGCATGGTGGACGACGCCGACGACCCGGACTTGGGAGCGGCCGCCATGGAAGACGCCATCGTGGGGGAAAGCAACGAGGCCGGAGGCGCGGGGCTCACAGCTGGCTTCGAGGACTGGCCGGATGATGCCGAGGTCGAAGTCGCTCCGCGCCGCCAGCCGGCGCCTGATCATCAAGGCGCGAGCTCGTCTGCCGCGCCGGCTGCTGGTGGCGGCGCCCAGAAGCGCCGGGCCGTGTCGATCCTCTTCGGCAGCCGGCCGAAGAAGTCCAAGGCTTCCACAGCGGCGACCAAGCGAGATGAGGCGGCCGCGAAGGCGGCCTGCTTCCGCAAGGCGGTGAAGCAGCCGTAGGCGATCTCAGCGTAAGTCGTCGAATGCTTGGATACATATTTTTTGTTGTTCTTTTCGATTGAAAACTCTTCTAAACCTTTCTTTGTTCGCCGGACAGGGCGCCGCTTTCCCTTGAGCGGGGTCCGGGCGGCTCCGTAGTCGGGCCGACTGGAGGGTCTTCAGGCTCCCGCCGCATGGATCCCCGCGCCGACCTCAGGGAGCCACGGAGCGGAACGCACGAGAGGTGCGGGAGGAGCGGGAGGCGGCGGAGCGAAGGGCCGCCCAGGCGACGAAGGAGCAGGCTGATGCAGCAGCCAAGGCCCAGGCGGAGGCGGCAGCTGCGGAGACGGAGGCGGAGGCTTCGCACAACCAGCCTCCGCTGCTAGCCATTCCCCTCCGCGCCGTGGCCCCCAACATTCCTGTGCCTCCGCTGGAGGAGGTTGACCAAGAACCGCCGGTGATGGAGCGGAGGGAGGACTCCGTGATCTTCGTGGAGGGGGCGCCGCCGGCAGCGCCAACCGAAGCGGGCCAAGGCGGCCAGTCGGCTGCGGCACCAGAGCAGCCGGCCGGGGGTGAGACGGAAGCAGGAGCCGGCCTCGAGGTGCAGCCAGCAATGCGCCGGCGCGCAGGGGGAGGCACCGCTGCGCCGGAGCCGCACCGAGCTACGGGTGCCAGCCAGACGGCGGAAGCCTTGGAGGCGGCCAGCACCGGCACGTCCGAGTGGACTCCCAGCGGCGGGACGGGCGAGCTGAATGTGGCGGCCCAAAAGATTCGAAACCGGCTTCAGGCCCAAGCCGCCTCGCTGCAGCAATACACCCAGGAGTTCCTTGCGACACGGGCCGTCATCCGGGTGAGTCTTCTATCTTTTGTTGTTTTGTTCTCTTGATTTCTTCCGTGGGGGCGCGTCAGCGCACCCACTGGGTGTAGTCCCCGAGATTCGGGCCGACTGCTGAGCAGTCGGGTCAGATCTTCCTTGACGACTACCTTATTCTCGCCTCCTGTCTAATCTTCCAGGAGTATCATAACCTCCGCGCTGCCGCCTTCAACTCCCAGGCTCAGGAGCTGGGTCGGAGAACCGAAGACCTGGTCAGCAGCCGGAGTACGTACTTGGTTTCGTTCATCTCCTGTGGGGGCGCGTCAGCGCACCCACTGGGTGTAGTCCCCGAGATTCGGGCCAGCAGTCGGGTCGGATCTTTCCTGACGACTTCACCTTACTAGTTTTTCTTTTGTCTTTCGTGCTCGCAGAAGCCAATGCCGACTTAAGGGGGCAGCTTAGCAAGGCGCAGGCCGCCCTTCGCGCCAAGGAAACCGAGTACGACGCCTTGGTCCTGGAGCGTGACCGCCTGGCCAAGAAGCTGGCTGACCAGGAGGAGAGCCACAAGGCGGCTCTGAAGAAGGCGCAGGATAACGAAGCCGCCCTGAAGGCCGAGTTCGAGACTGAAGCGGCGGGCTGGGCTGAGACCAGGCAAGCGCTGAATGAAGGCTTCGGCCGTATTGAGGATTTGATCGACGGTAAGCCGCTTTCCTCACTCCTTGCCTGCCTCTTGCCGCCTGACTTGTGTTCTGACTTGAGCTGCTTTTTATTCTCTGTGCAGACTACTTTCCTGGCTACTCCGTCTTTGCCGCCCAAACCATCGAGGCCCATCGCGAAGCGCGCCGGCAGGCGGGGGCTGAAGTCACGTCGGACGCGAGTCGGTCGCTCAAAGAGCAACTCTTGGCGGTCCAAGCGCGGCTGCAGCCGGCTCATCGTATGCTCTGCCGCCTCCAGCGCGCCGGAGCGCAGGTGTTGGCCGCCCTCTGGCCAAGCGAGACGATTCCCCGCACCCCGAGTCGGACTGCCGACTGGCTGGAGGTTGCGGTTGGCCGCTTCGAGGCCTGGAAGGCGTCGGCGGCCCGGCTTGGAGCTGGGCGGGCGCTGGAGTTCGTCCGAGCTTGGTATCCGGGGCTGAACCTGGACCAGCTGCGCACCTGGCGGCTGGAGGCCGACGAAGAGCTAGCGGAGGTGCGGCCGGCTATCGCTCAGCGCGCATCGACAATCGCCGAGTGTACTGACATCAGCGTCTTCGCTCCCGAGATTAATGATGACGGCGTTGCCCAGCCGGAGGAGTGGTTCGGGCTGGACCCGGCGGCGGGTGAAGACTCGGCAGAAGAGGTCGCCTCCAGCGACGAAGGCAAAGACGACGAAGGAGAGGAAAGCGAAGACGTCGAGCCGGCCGGTGGAACAGCCAGCCAGCCTCAGCCTGACCGTGCCTCCAGCAACGAGGCGCGCGCAAGCGCGCCTTCTGCAGGAGGCGGTGATCATGCCGAGGTTCGCCAGCCGGCCACTCCTCCAGCCGGCACTGCCGTCTCCGCCGACCTGCCCGGCTCGTCAGTCGCTCCGCCGGCTTAATCTGCCGTCCTTGTTTTTTCCTGCTTGTTGCCTTCTGAACAATTTTATTAAGCTTCCGCAGTTCCACCCACTGGGGGTGTATCCAAACTATGTTGAATGCTGGCCTTTTGAAGGTCTTTTATGTAAATATTAACTTGTGCATGTTTGGTTTCCATTCACGTATGCTTTTTATCCTTAGGCTGTTTCCTTTGCCGCCTTCCCCTTTTGGGGAGGCAAGTACTCGAGCTTTCTTGGATTGAAGTGGAGTGAATGGAAGCCGGCCGGCCGGCTACTCTGGTAGTCGGTCGGTGGTGGGAGAGAAACCGGCTTTTGTTATATTAGTCCGTTAGTCCCTAGCCGTTTTTCGTGTGGGCGTCCTTTCCTGCCTTTAACTCTTGCCAGCCGGACAGCCGGTTCTTCGAACTGCGACTTCTGGCAAGAGAAGGCTTGGGTGCCGGCACACTACTTGTCTGACTGCGGGTAGGACTTCTAATATAACTCCAGTCGGCCAGTCCCCGGGCCGACTAGTCGAACCCGGTGCCGGACGGAACAAATAAATGTAATGACAAGGTCATAAGCATGATACTCTTCATTCATAGATAAAAGATGGCAGCCCCGAGCTCTCCTCGGGGGGCCTATTGTCTCGTACTTAGTACAAAAGTTAGCGTGATACATACTGCATTTCAGCTGTAAAACCTTCGGAGAAGGTTGGCGTTCCATGGTCGTTCCGACTCCTTGCCGGAGTCGTCTCTCTTTCGTGCCTTCGGCTTCTGCGCGTCGATCAGGTAGTAGGAGTCGTTGCCTAACGCTCTGCTGATGACGAAGGGGCCCTCCCAAGGGGCCGAGAGCTTGTGCTGGCCGGCTGTTCGCTGGATCAGCCGGAGCACAAGATCGCCCTCTTGGAAGGATCTTGGCTTGACCTTCCGGCTGTGGTAGCGGCGCAGGCCCTGCTGATAGATGGCGGACCGGCTGAGGGCTAACAGCCGGCCTTCTTCCAGCAGGTCGACGCCGTCTTCTCGTGCTTCCTTGGCCTCGACTTCCGTGTACATGGTTACCCGAGGCGAGTCGAACTCGGTGTCAGTTGGGATGACCGCCTCGGCACCATATACGAGGAAGAAAGGAGTGAAGCCGGTTGACTTGTTTGGTGTAGTGCGCAGACTCCATAGGACAGTCGGCAGCTCATCGAGCCAACAGCCGGCTGAACGCTCCAATGTTACGATCAGTCGGGGCTTGATGCCGGAAAGAATGAGGCCGTTGGCTCGCTTGACCTGGCCGTTTGACTGCGGGTGGGCGACGGACGCTAGGTCCAACTGGATGCCTTGCGTCGCGCAGAAACGTGCCAAGGCTCCCTTGGCGAAATTCGTGCCATTGTCGGTGATGATGCTGTGTTGCATGCCGTACCGAGTTGTTATATCTGCGATAAATGTCACGGCAGTCGGCCCATTCAGCTTCTTGATCAGCTTTGCCTCAATCCATTTGGTGACTTTGTCCATGGCGACAAGCATATGTGTCATGCCGCCGCGCGCCGTCTTGAATGGGACCACCATGTCCAGTCCCCAAACGGCGAAGGGCCAAGTGAGGGGAATGGTCTTGAGTGCTGAAGCCGACGTGTGTTGCTTGGAGCTGAAGAGTTGGCACCCTTTGCAATGTTTAACTAACTCCTTGGCGTCATCCAAAGCAGTCAGCCAAAAGAAACCATGGCGGAAGGCTTTGGTGACGAGTGATCTTGAGGCCGCATGGTGGCCGCATTCTCCTTGGTGGATGTCTCTGAGGATTGCAATGCCCTTCTCTTGCTCAACGCATCGCTGGAGGACTCCAGTGACACTGCGCTTGACGAGTTCTCTGTTGACGATTGTGTATGCTCCGGCTCGGCGTTGGACTTGTCTTGCCTCTACTTCGTCAGCCGACAGATCTTGGTTTATTAGGAAGTTGAGGATGGATTGAGCCCATGACGGAGCTGCGACTTCTTCTATTGCCAGAACGGCTACTGCGACCAGGGCGGGCGGGCTGGGCGGTGAAATGCTGGAGTCGACCGCCGCCTGTTGTGTTGGCGTAGTCTCCAGGCCGACTGGGGGAGGTCTGGCCGCCTTCGGGTGTCTCTCTGCCCGAAGGGGCCCACCGCCCGTGGGCCATACTGGCAGCCCGTCATGGATGACATCAGGGTCAACGTGGCAACAGTGCTGCGCCGGACGGGTCATGGCCACCCGTACGGCGCACTGTGCCAGGCGTGCTCCGGGATTCAAGGGTGGCCAGCCTTACTGTAGCCACGCCTCGTCACATCGCCGTTATGTGGGTGCAGACTTCGAGGGTACGACCTCGACCGCTTTATGGGAGCCGGCTCCTTGGAGTCGGCCTTCTCGCAGCGGGCTTTCTTCATGAGGGCTGTAGTCGGGCCGCCTTCCGATAGCCGGCCTGGAAGACAGCCGGCTAGGGGAAGGCGGCCCCATGTCTTGGACTCTCAAGAGCCGGATCGTCCCATATTTTTCAAAAAGGCCAGGGGGAGCCGGCTAGGCTACCCGTGGTCACTTACTCCGACAAGATGCTACGAATGTTAGATTTAGTTGTCCATTCAAGGCCAGACAGAATGTAGCTACCAGAGCACATTTCACAAAAACACAGGCTTAACTTGATAATTGAGTTGTCAAATGACACTCACAGGAAGGATCACAAACAATGGTGCAGATTCAAGTCTTGATGATTTAGACCCTAGTAGAAGGAAATATACACATCACAGCAAGCCATTACTACAACTAGAGTTTCACACATCCATGGGCTTATGACACTGTCTTCTCATTGCATCCTCTCCTTTCTAAGCCTCTCAAGCTCCTTCACCATCTGCCAGTGCTCCAGGGAAAGGCTCTTCTCACCAAAGCTTGAGGCTGTTATCTGAGCCATTGTCAGCCATCTGCACATCAGCGCAAAAAAAGTTAGTCAGATGGAGGTTCATAAACTACCATGTTATCGCAAACGCAACATGTTAGACGCCCAAGATTACCTGCTAAGTTCAGTGCAACCCAAGCTCCTGTCGTTGCGCATGGCACTGACCATTTCATCTTGGATCGTCTACAGTTAAGATGCAAACATTGAGCAAACTCAGTACATGTTTAAACATAATCCGAAATTCTGAATCTGCTAAATAAGAAGTGGAGTGAGGGATAGTTACCTGGTAAATCTCAGGTTCAGAAGACTGAGGGAGAGACCTCACTGTGGCCAAGTACCACCTCCAGCTCTCAAGCTCCTCAGAAGTTGCATTCACCGCAGAAACAGTGGATGGACGAAAAGGCACTACCAAGTCTGAAGGCAGGATGTTTGATTTTCCCTCAGAAAGAGTAAGTAGCTGCACATCGGTCGCCATCTCCAGCTTGTAGTACTCAAAATCATACTCAACCTGTAAGTACAACAGACAAAAATTGTAAATGAAAAATTACCCAGCAATGATAATTTGGAGGTTCATGCTTGAAGTATCATGCCATCACTAATTAACTTTAGATGTGCACAGTTGGTTACACCTAAGTGCTTGTGAATTTTGATTCAAATTTTCATTCACTGTTGGATCATGTAGTCACTGACCTAAAATGGTTGATACTGATATGTATGCTGACAAAAGACTTACACACCACTCTAATGGGATGAGCATAGAATCTTAAAGAAATATAATGCAATACATTCTTATATGTATGATGTCTTAAAGACAAATTCAGAGAGAATTATTACCATCTGTGACTCCATCAAGTTCTTAAGCAGCACCGTATTCTCAACACCTTTAGATGCCAAAGATCCAGATTGCAAGAGAGTTTCATCAAATGTCAAGTGAGAGCCTTGAGGTAGCTGCAGAACTCCTGTAACCAACCTACACCAAATTTTATGAAGAGCAGTTTATAGGTTAGCTCCCAATAAAGGCAAGGAGTTATTAACATACTTATGGAATTTGATTGGACAAACAAAGGGAAACTGAACAGGACTTACCTTCCTGACTTGTTGTCCTTTCTAGGTTGAAGTGTGGCTGTGTTGAGATACTCAATTGACAGAGGAATAGCTTGTGAATACGGCATTAGTCCCTGGATCAAAGCATTTAGCTGTTTTCCAAAAATGGAAACACTTTCTCTGTTAAATCCAGTGAAATTCAAGGAGAGCCTGCCAACAGTGACCACATCCACCCTAGTTCGTAGCTGTAGAGATATTGAAAAGGCAATGAAATCATTAAACCAACATACAAAATATCTGGCAAAAAGCATGAAAAGAAAGCAATGTGCAGTGATAAGACATACTCTGGATAGAAGATGCAGCAGTAAACAGTTAGCTGCCAGGTCATCTTTCCCTAATACCAGAGTGAGATGTGAGAGCAAAGATTGCCGGATGCCTTTTAGGAGACTTGGTGAAGGCTGCATAATCAAAACAAAAATATGTCAATAAAGCAATGGTCAAGAGATGTGTATATTAGCACAAGGAAATGAATTACATGGTAAAACCAGCAAGTCCATTTCTGAGTTCAAAGTTATAAATTCACCTCAACAGCAGGACATTTTGCTAGAAAATCAACAGATGATAATTTTCGCCACACCAAACAGTGAAGACGGGGCACCTGTGCAAACAGTTTTAGAGGTCAGGGCAAATATTAAAATATGCATAGAAATTCAAGTTTCTGTGTCACGCATGAAATCAAGCACTATGCACCCTATAATAGGCATACCTTGCTGGGAGGCAACTGAGCTGTTACATCTTCTATGAGATCAAACATTATATCATCCGAATTATCATTGGGAGCAGCAAGTTCTGGGTCAAATGTGTATACCCCTATGAACTCAGCAACATCGTTTAGTTTCACTTGACTTTCAGGCATATCATAGATCTGCAGTGCATGAAAGTCTGTAAGCAATAGGACTTGCGAGAACAGGAAGCACGGCAAATAAATTAGCTAATGTACATTTCATACAAAAAAGTTCAGGTGCCCCACCTTCACTAGACATGAAAAGGAGCTTCCAGGAATATGATTATCGTTCCCATTCATCTGTGGCACGTTTTCACTTGCTGGCATTTCTGCTGAACTAGATGGGATCTGGACGTCATCTTCCTTCTGAGAAAAACAAATGCACTTTATGTCAGATAACCAAACCCTTCATTCTATATGACTTCAGATTAGCATGAAATGGAGCATAATTAACTAAAACATGTTACTATTCAATTGATATGGTTCCTTATTCTATTTTATGATTATGCTAATCTATATCCAGACAAGTAATTTAGGCCATCAAATGCTAGATGAACTTCAAACCAGAAACAGATACACGGTAAATTATCATATGGGGAAATGACAAAGCTCAAGCATGAAGTTGCTTGTAGAAAACTAAGTTCGGTTCTTACTGGTTTCTTGCTGCATGAAGAACTCTCGCCATTTCCATTTTCCAAAACCTGTAGCAAGCAATGCATTAGTGCCAATGGTAGTTACTGGACACAGAAATTGTTAATAGAATGCATTACTGTAACAACATGACAAGAGCTTACATCCATGGCATCATCATCTCCATCCCTCTTCCTTTTCTCCCTTTGTTCAGGTGACAAGCAGTTTGCCATTTGGCGCAAGTCAGGCCCAGGGGAAGAGTCCAGTGTCCACGAATTCTGCCCAGGCACCTGAAAGAAGCCAATCACACAGTCAAGATGGATTCCACCAGCCAATCACACAATGAACTCTAAAATTGATAAAATGAAAACAAGTGCGCAGGGAAGTAGTAACATACAGGCACACAATGGAAGAGATGGCGCTCCCAGAGATGCGAGTCACACGGGTGCGGCATCGCGAACGGTGAGAAATCTGTGAACTTGTTCGTCCTCCAGGTAGACCCATCCTTCACAAACAATGTTTTATACAGGTAAGCAAAAGAAGCAGTGGCCAAAGCTTGACGGCAGAATGTCAGCAGAGTCATGTGGGTACCTTGAAAGCCCCGGCATAGAACTCGTTCCCGAGCATGTCCTGAACCATCCCCCGGAACCGGACGAGGGTGTTGGGTTTGATCAATCCGAGATTCGATGCATCCAACAATGGAACCTGGAAAGGGCAACACACAGTGTAAGAAATCCCATTTCACCTGGTGAAAGACAATTTTGAAATCTGCTAACAGTGCAGTAGGGTCTACTAATACATACAAAAATAAATCCCTTTCCCCCACCATAAATCCGCAAACGCATTTGCTCTCGAGCATTCTTCTACTCCTTCTATTCATTTTGATACCAATCATTACCCCCTTTTTACAGTGCGGAGCACGGACTGTGTACATAAGATTATCAAATTTTGATGATTTATTTATCTAGGATGAGGCCGATTAATCTGTAACATGATAGCCTGATACATGGGAAACTGGCAGACGCCAACCAGATCGCGAGTGGATAACCTAATCTCGTGCACACGACAGGGAAATAAAGCCAAGAACAGAGACGACGAGGGGTCGATACCTTGTCGAGGCCGCCCTGCTCGAAGAGGAAGGAGCGGAACACCTCGCTGGCGCCCCAGTCCTTGGACCGGAACGCCGCCACCGGGTCGCGGCCCCCGGACTCCGCCGCCGCCGCCCTCTCGAAGGTGGCGCGCACCGCGCCCAGGGGGTTGCCGACGAGGTCGTACTGCGGGCCCACCATCCTCTCTGCCTTTCTCCGGCGGTGGATCTCGCTCGCTCTTCTTGGGGAGTTGGGAGACCGGGAGACTAGGAGCAATGGCGGGGAGGTGGTGCGGCGGGGAGGGAGGCGGGAGGGGTTATAAGTTGTCAGGGTTTCGCGCCACTGGCGGCGGTGCTTCCCGCCGTTTCTCCCTCCGTTCCCGCCATTTTCTGTGGGCTGGGTGCGTGTACTGGGCCGACCCAGGCCCAATTTTGCCGTGGTACAAGTGATGAGCCTGCATCAGGACTGCGAGCGAAATGGAGGAAATGCAACATGCCAACAAGGCCCAGAGGCCCATCTGGTTCATGTACAAGTTCTTTTTACTACTAACATTTCTGTTACCCCCTAAAAAAAACTAACATTTCGGTTACCCCCTCAAAAAAAAAACACTAACATTTTTGTTACCCCTCAAAAAAACTTACGTTTCGGTTTTGTGAGAGAAAAGAAACAAGATGTCAGTAGCATAGTTAACATTTGTCTTGGATTCTCTTGAAAAGAACATATTTGTTTTGTTTTAGATAATGAGAAAGAAAGCTTCCCACCATCTATTATCGTAGGATAAGAAGCATAATCAATTTTATTATTTTATGTCAGGCATCATGATCGAACAAAATTGGCTCGCAAAGTTTGTGCGTATCAATTTGATACAAAAGATGGCATGACATTTCTTCAACAATGACTAGCCTAAAGAAGTCTTGTCTTTAGCAACTGGCATATGGGACCCAAGAGAGAGAGAGAAATGCATCTTATATCACAAACTGAAAGCTCAAAAGATCACCACAGACCATTCACTGAACACTTGTACAAAAAAAGAATGTAAACTACGTGTTGATATTTATGTCTTGCGACCAAAGTTACAACCGCGGATCCGAAGCTGAACATGCGAAAAATAATACTACAAGAGATCCCCTTCCCAGCAATTGAAATTTTGTATCTTAGCTTCAACAAAGGTAGATCTGCCATTTGGAGTCATTTGGGGTGAGATTCACTTTTACAACAGCACCACAGGCATGGTAAGCCAAAACAGAAGCAAAAAAGGGGGGGGAAAGAAAAAAGGCCCAAAAATGGAACAAGGAACGTTCATTACACTCAGGGCTGGCCTGGCTTCCTTCCAGCCCTACTATCTGCCTACTAAACTGAATAATTATGTATATAATACCATGAACCAAGGTCCGAAGCGGCGTTCATGCCCTCGAGCGCTTGGAGCTCCACATGGGCACCTTCAGAGGTCGGAGCAGCAGCGTTCATGCCCGCGCGTACTTGGAGCTCCACATGGGGACCTTCAGAGGCTCGTCGGTGGTTGCAGCAGCTCCATTCTCGGCGGCGTTCAAGGAGTCTGCGATCAAAGGGTCTGATTCGCCTTCCTTCACCTGCCATGCAGATGACATGCGAGGTAAATAACAAGAAAATTGTAGCAGTAACCGAGGTAAGAGGGGCTGAGAACCACCATCCAGCTACATATGAAGCACATCAAAAATAATTGATAGGGCTTATAAAGTGGACTACCCAGTGAAACTCATGCTAGGTGAATTATGCTTACTCCTTAATCACGTCGCTCAGCAGATCAGGATTCCAAAATACAGAAAATAGCAAGAGCTCAAAGCACAATGAAAATACCCAGGGAATGTACCTGAGTGACTTGTGGAGAGGCTTCAGTGGGCTTTGGAGCTTCACGGGTGCAGAAGTATGAATATAGTCCCATCCCAACCACTGCAATCAGGATTCCAAGTATATTTCTCCAGCTAAACGGATCGTGCAGCAAGACATAGCCGAAGGCAAGAACCAAGCATGTCTTTAGATGGCCAAGGACTTGGTAAGTTACGGGAGATGTCTTCCCAATCACAAGGAAAGTGCTGAAGTTCACCGAGACTGATATCAGACACGACAGCACGATGAAGAACTGCAGAAATGATAAGAACAAACTATGAATCACATGAAGCCGTGTCAAAAATCAAGGTAAGCTTTCACAGCCTAGTTCAATACTTACCAGAACTTGAGGTGTGTATGCAAAAGCAAAGACATTTTTGTTAGTCAGAAATCCATCGAGGAATGGACCAACAATGAACAGGGTCAATGCTTGGTATGGGCATGATTGGTACAGCAGCTGAGTTGAAGATACTTTGAACTTCTTTTGAATTGTATTGGTCATCTGATGGCTGGTTAAGGACTCAAATCGCACACCATAAAGCAAACATAATACTCAATCGTGAAGTTTTTTCAGCATTGTAACCAAGAGGTATATTCCGAGTAGGATAGAAAATCTACAGTACCTATTGTAAGTTCAGAAGGAAAGTAGAAACAAAGTGGCTGTCAAGAAAACAAAGTAGCTGTAGGGAGTCACTTCTATTCATTATTTCATTAGCTAATACTGACAAACTACATGATGTGCAGCTAGTTACATGCAACATTTAATATATGCAGATGATTTGGCAAGCACAGAAAGTTTTACGGTAGAAGAAAACAACTATTGTCGAAAGGATACAATTTGAGCAATACAGGTTGTGACGATGGCCAGTAGAGACAGCACAGATCCCATAGCATTGAGCTGCAGATCAGTCACAGTTGCAACTCCAACACCAAAAAGGAGCACACTAAGGGACAGCTGGATGTAACGACTGCACAGTAAAGATAGAAAATCAGTCAGATGATAATTAGTACTCCAATATAACAGTGGACATGGTGTATCAAAATACCAACCTGAACTTCTTCCTGAAGAAAAGAGTCTCCAATATAACAGTGCAGGGAATAATGGCCAGCTTTGTCATCTGGAAATAAAGAGCATTTTTAGCATGAGCTTGTTGCAGTGTAAGGTCGGACAACGCACTCACGCGACATGTAATAACTTAACTGAAACCCTTCTCCTAAGATGTCGTTTGCCATGCGAATATAGTAGGGACACTACTGCATGCGTTAAAGTCACACTAATTTTATGCACACCCAACGTCCCATCCAAAGCAACTATTGCCATTCTAGATAAGGAACTGAATCGACTATGAAATCTTGAAAAGTTCTGGCACAGTGGAAGCAAGGGACAACGCTTACCTGATAGAAACCAACAGAGTTGAAACCCAGACTCAGATTGAGAAGCCCAATCGAGATGCCGTTGAGCACTCCGAACCCCATGACGGTCCTTGCGTCAAAAGGTTTGTGCTCAAAGAGCTTCATGCATAATGCCACATGAAGCGAACAGAATGTCACCAGGAGATGCCAGCTTGTCAACGTGGTGGCTGCACAATAAAGAACAAGGTTGAGTAAAACTTCGGGGTAACCTACCTGCTTTTTGTTTTACTAATATGTTTAGATGAACCACTACTCTTTTCTTCTCAACATATTGTTTGGCAGGATGTAAGCTCACTCTAGCTCCCTTCTCCTAGACATATTCATTCCAGCAAGTCACCCTAAGCATCAGTAGCTGTAATTCATTCAAGTTGAGCACAGGACAAATTTATTTTGTTCTAGTCATGATGTGCCAACCCACGGATGCTCGAGGAACTCCACCGACGGCGATTCCCCTCATCGAGACAAAAAAAGGTAACTGATTTTGCAGTTCGCAGTAGACAAAATTCTCACAGGCCCAAGATTTCCACTGGCCACTGCCCACGACCCTAACCGAATCTGGACATCGCACGTCTACGAGCACTACGCGGGCGAAGCATGGAGCGCAGGCATCCAGGGAGGCGAAGCGCCAGCGAGGACAAGGAGCGGGGCACATCTGGAGAGCGAGAGGCGAGATTGGATCTCATACCGAAGATGAAGCCGAGGGCGCTCATGAGCGCCTTGTTGCAGATGACAATGGAGACCGAGGAGACGACGGAGAGGCTGAGCGCCCCCACCGTCCCCAGCTGGAACTTCTCCCCCGCCAGCCCCATCTCCGCCGGCCGCCTTGGCTACAGAGCGCGGGAAGCAAGAAGCAGCAGCCGACGAGCTTCCCACCGAACCACGCCGCCGGCAGGACCTGCGCAACAGGAAGAAGATCACATTCCGATCGAGCAGCCGCGGCAAGAGACGGGCTTCCCGCCGGCCGGTCAAAGCAACCGGGCGGCAGCACCACCAACCTCTTCAGAAATCCAAGCGCTCGGAGCTGGATCTGGGAGGGGCGCGCGCGGGGAGATCTGAGGGGGCGAGCGGCGAGGGATCTGATCGGGTCGGGGGGTCAGCTCCGCCCGCGGTCGGTCGGCAGCTGGTGCTGTGCAGTCGTGCTGCGTTCTTGGCCTCCACCCGTCCTCTCCCTCTCTCTCTCCTGCTAACCGGAGACGGAGACAGGGGCTTTTATATAAAAACGAGACATTTCCGCCCGGTGGTTCCGGGTTTGGTGGTGGGCGCTGGCCAGGGACCTGAGCGTGAATATCAGACACCGCAGGGGGTGGCTGGCGATTTCCTCCGGGGACATGTTTGATTAGAAGTAGTAGTAGGTGTTGGAGGCCACGTGTGTGAATGAGAGGGATTTTGTGATTGTTGGCGTTTGGTCGATCATCATTTGCCCCCTGCTGGACTCAACTCATTGAAATTGCTTTGGTGATTAGTTTATGTTTATGTTCTCTTTAGTAGTATTAGGTGGTGCAAAAGTGAGCTTTTTTTCCAATTCATTCAACTTTGAGCAGTCATGGTGTTTATAAATGTTTATATATTTTTCGCAAAATGAATAACCTAACGCATGGATGTGTAGATGATGGGCTCCGGGTGTGATATAAGCACGGGTGAAGGAGAAGAGGGGAGGCGGATCGGATTGGTGGGGATGGATGACGATGACGATGACCGGGGTTAGCAACGATAAGAGGAGGCAAAGGCAATGAGGTTGCGACACAGCAACAACAACGACATTTACAGTGTCGACTAATAGTTTTTTCGGGACTTGAAAGATAGGTTGGTCAAGGTGTGGGTGCTGCTCACGCCGCCCATGGCATCGATCAAAGTAGGGGCGGAACAACAGAAAGAGAGACGAAACAAGAAAAACGAGAAAGCCATGTGGAGGTGAGCGTTGGCGTTGGCGTGGCGGGGGAGGCACAAAGCGGCGCACCATTGCGGATGGTACTAATCGAGAAAGAATTTGCTATGATGGCGGTGGCCTTCTTGCAAAGTTATATGACCTTATTCGCAGAGGGGATACAGAAGCAATACATCGCGTAACACAAGCAAAAAAAAGAAGCAAATGACCCTTTTCAACAGGGCAACCACAGAAACGACATTTCTGCTTCGTTAATACGAAGCTTTCGGTGTTTATCATTGTTGCTGCATGGCATAGTCGAGCATGCAATGCAGCCCATGGTATGGCCCAACAACCAGAACGATAATACTTATCTGATCCCCTTCCATGCGTCACTGTTTCTAATCGAACAGCCAGGCACACGAGCACGTCGTCCTTTGACACGACACTAGCGTGCCATACACAATCGTCCAGTCCACACGCCACCGCCCACAAGGCTGCCCCCCACCCCATCCTCGTTGTAAGTGGTCAAACATCCCCACGTCAGTGTATCTCGTTTAAGATCGAGGTAGGTCACGGGCCTTGGAAAATCGTCGAAAGACGTTGTAGTCGTATCAATTGAACAAGTTCGTTGGTTTATTTGTGTTTTCCCCTATATATGGGTTTATGCGGTCTTTTAGTCCCCGTGAATCCGCATCCACATTGTATTCACACCACATTTGTTTCTGGTAGTACCATTTGCTTTTGAAGTTTTTGTGCATGTGCCCGCTTCCATGAAAATGATAATACAAAAACAAATTTAGCAGCAAGCAGTTCAATTTATTCCCGTCCCGTTTCATTCATAAATAATACTCCGTTCGTTCCAGAATGCACTGCCTGTGTTTGTCTTCCAAAAGTGAAGCATGAATGTGTCTGACAGAGTTCATAGAATAAAACTATGGACATCTAAAATGCTAAATAAATATAACATAAAAACACACTTTCATGATGAAATCCGGTGATGCTAAACATGCATGTGCTGTGGATGCTAATGTGTTTTCACAATACCTAATGTGCACCACGTTCTGAAACCTAAGGAATGGCGCTACGTACTACTACATGTTTCGTTGTCCATTTTTAGTCGGTGCGGCGGTGTGCGCCATTATTCTGTTGGCTGTTTTGGCGGTCTCTCCCCGCGGTTCCACGTAAATGGCAGTCAGCCCCAGGAAGAGGGAGAAAGCTGCTGCTGTGGCCGTGGCGCTGATTTCCATGGGAGTTTGGCAGTGGAGGACAGTGGTGCGCGGAAAGCCACAGCCAGTAGGGAACCCAGGCCGTTCATACGAACTGGAGCACACCCCTCCATATGGCAGGCCGAGTATACGAAAGGAACATGAGCCACTTCTTCTGATAATTCATTTCTGGCGGTGCGCGTGTGGGAGATGCAGTGCTAAGAGAGCGGACGTCGTCTTCCGACGGCGTCTATATACGCCGAGACCTCTCCCTGCTTGCCTGCCGTGGGTGTGCTCCTTGGAGGTACGTGCGCATGGATTTGTGGCGTTCCTCCGCTCGAATCTCCTGATCGTTCACCGTCGCTGGTCTAGAGCCAGATGCATACACAGTAGAAAATTCAGTATATAGTACAGTAGAAAATTCAGTAGTGGAAGGGAGCTCCGACTCCGACAGGTAGCTGATTGATTGCGCCGGGATCTCCTTCAGTGCTGGGCGGGAATCTTGCGGCAGCGATTCCTTGATGCGGTCAATGCTGCAGCGATGGCCCAAATCTACAGCCCCGAGCACTCCTTTTCTGTACTCGCTCTGCGCTGCTTGCTTATTAGAATCCGTGGACGTAAAAAAAATTCAGAATCCATTTGCGTTTCTCCCCTTGGCGACGAGATGTGATCCATCGTCGTCTTCTCGCCGTCTCTTCGTGCGGCGTGGCCTCGCTTCCGAAACAATCCTACTGCCAGTCCTGCAATTTCTTGGTTGGTTAGGCCGTGTGGATAAGGAGGAGGAGGGAGGAGGAGGAAAGCGAGAGGCGCATGGCTGGGCTAGCTTTTAGAGGGTTCGGTGGCGCGCCACTTTCCCCGCAATAAACATGGCGAAAATTCCCCATTGGTGTGGATATATATTACTGTACTTCGTACTCTCTTCGTTCCAAAATAAATAATCCAACTTTATATTAACTTTAATATAAAATTGGGTCATCTATTTTAGAACGAAGGGAGTAGTTGCTTAAAGAGGGTAACGGCGAGTTGTTGCGCGCGCTGGTTGGTTGGTTGGGTTCGCTCCCATGGCCATGGCCTCCACCTGATCCAGGCATCCGGCGCTTCTACGGGCTCCATTCTTTTCGCGCAGGGCCTTGCATGCACTGCCGTTGCTTATTTGCATGCGCCACCGACACTCCTCCCGGCCTCCCTGCTCCAAAGTCTTCAGCGCTGACTCGTTGTTCTGTTCTGGACCAGGGTCCCAAGGCTGATCACTGCGCTGCTCCCTGCCTCCCTCCATTCTATAATATAAAAGCGTTTTTGGCACCACGCGAGTGTCAAACACTCTTATATTATCGAATGGACGTATTCGTGCAGTATCAAAGACACTCTTATATTATCGAATGGACATATTCATACGATATCAAAAATACTTTTATATTATGGGACGGAGAGAGTGGTTAACGGTGCCATCCATGTCTGTCAGAGCCGGTTCGGTTGGATTGTAGTATTCTCCTTAACTAGATTTTTTGCATCTACGTACTCCCTCCATTCCTTTTTGTAGTGCGTATTAGTTTTTTGGCAAAATTCCTCAATGTAGTGCGTGCATGCAGCCCAAGCCTCCCCTGGACGAATTCACCCTTCACAAAAATCACAGGAAACACAGCAGCGAGCGCACATGGGGTGGGACAGTACTTGCATGCAGGGTTGGTCTAGTACAAACCACGTCTCCAGCGCATGCATTGGTATAAGAGCTGAGAACTATGCGCATTATAAACTGGAACAGAGGGAGTAGTACTTTTCTGAATTGAAGGTCATTTTCAGGTTTAGTTCGGCCGTTTTTGGTTCAGAGTTGAATCAAGCATCGACGCTCTTAGAGAAACGCCCCTTGTGGAGACAGGCAATCCCGTTTGACGTTTCCTTTGTTCGATGCAGTCGTTTGATGTTGCAGTACTGCTGGTCTGCTACTAACAACTACAGTAGATGGATGGTGATTGTTGTATCAAGACTAAAAGTGTTTCGCTAGAAAAGTATGCATCGTATTTGATTTTCTTTCCTTTATTGATAAAGTACGACACCTTCTGGTGCCAACCTCTCTGGTGGTATACGTAGGATCTGTAAGGGTTGGGTGCTTGATTAGGTGGAGCTAATTAAATTAGGAACAAATCTTGACATGGATGCGTCCTTGTAAGGTTGTTGCTAGGGCTAAACAATGGGAGAAATGCGAACATATCCGGTCCCATCCTGCAGGTGTATGTTCATTCGCCTAAATACGCTTATAAGAGCATCTACAGCCTCAGGTTGTAAATTCAATCCCTCAAACGCCCGTCGGCGAGCACTGATCGGGCATGCCTCATTTGGTGGCTTTCACACCTGCGTCCCTCGTATGTGAGCCCTCAAACCCATACAAATAGCTGGCAAAGAATACACAAAGCTGGACCCCGTGCAGCTCCCGCGAGCGGCCCGGGCGTAACCCTAGCCCCCTGCCGCCGCCACCCCACACCTCGTCTCTCTCCTCCCTCGCCACACCCCGTGCAGCTCCCGCGAGCGAAGCCCGTGCGTGCGTCGGCGGTGGCAGGATTCTTCCTTCCCCACGAGGCATCCGGGCGGCGCGGGACGGCCGGCCTTGTGGTGGCTCATCGGGCCGGCGGCGGCTTGGGGTGGCTCCGAGGGGCGGCGGCGGTGCTCTATTGCACCGGGCGGTGCAAGGCGACCTTGGCGTGCGGCGAGGCCAGATGCGGGCCGGCGCGCGGATCTGGCGCGACTGCGGTCGATCGGGCTCGAGCTGGTCGCGTCGGGCGGCTGAGGGTGGGGCGTCGGGGCGGCGGCCTCAGTCCGGGCTCCCGATGGCCTGGGCGTGGACGGCGTATGTGCGCGCGGCGGCTCTTAGCTCCGGATGTGCGCGCGGGGCGCGGACCGACAGCCGGGCGCGGCGGCGGCAGGCGTACGTCGGGCAGGGGAAGCAGCCGGGCGTGGCGGGTGCTGCTCCGGAGCGCGAGGTGTGACGCGGGCGGCGGACCTGCTCGTCTGCTCTGCTGCTTCGCTCGCAGCTCCAATCTGGATCTGACGTGAGCTGTTTCTTCGATCTGGTGCTGCTCTTCGCGATGTGGTGTTGGTTGTTGCGGTGGTGGTGGCTGCGGTGGGGCTACGGTGGTGTGGTGTTGTTTGTTGCGGTGGTGGTGGCCGTGGTGGTGCTGCGGTGGTGGAAGGCGGCTTCGGCCAGGGGACGGTGCGTTTCTGGTCGCGATGGTGAAGGAAATATGCCCTAGAGGCAAATTAATAAAGTTGTTATTTATATTTTCTTATATCATGATAGATGTTTATTATTAATGCTAGAATTATATTAACCAAAAATTTGATACATGTGTGAATACATAGACAAAACAAAGTGTCCCTAGTATGCCTCTACTAGACTAGCTCGTTAATCAAAGATGGTTAAGTTTCCTAACCATAGACATGTGTTGTCATTGGATGAACGGGATCATATCATTAGGAGAATGATTGATGTGATGGACAAGACCCGTGTGTTAACTTTAGCATAATGATCATTAAGTTTTTATTGCTATTGCTTTCTTCATGACTTATCCATATTCCTTTGACTATGAGATTATGCAACACCCGAATGCCGGAGGAATACCTTGTGTGCTATCAAACGTCACAATGTAACTGTTGGAAATATGAGCAATTTACCAAATGATTTTATTAACAGAAATATTAGATAAAGCATGACTAATATAGCTGCGATAAAGCAAGTCATACAATCTGATGGAGAGAAAGTAAATAGCATCTGCATATATGAACTTAAACTGAACACATCTAGGACAGACACTAGACCATGTTGCATATACGGAGTAGAACCTAACACATGTAGGGCAAGAACTAGTACGAGAAACTATGGCAGGACATCTGACAGAAAGAAGAAGAACACATACGGGACAACAGCAGCAGAAGCACTGGACTTGGGGTCGACATCCTCTCCAGCCATGTCGTTGCTGAGGTAGTCGACGTCGGGGAAGAAGTTGTCGTCGGGGAAGTAGTCGTCGGAGTCCGTGATGAAGAAGCTAGTAGTCGCGCAGAGCGCTCCCCAAAAACCTTATCACCCTTCTCCCGTACAGGACTCAAAAGGTGCGGTCTCGGAAGCCTACTGTCCCGACGTGCGATGCACGCCGCAAGCCGGGATGAGGAAGACAACAGCAGCTCAGAGATGGAACCGATGGCGAGAGAAGGAGTAGTTCTGGTGCGTCTCTCTGGGAGGAGCGACCTCCCTTTTATAGGCACAAGAGAAGGAGGCGAGAGGGCAATGACGGGAGGCGACACGAAGAGACGGAGACGAAGCGAACAACCAGCAGCCGAAGGGCTGCACCGTTCGCATTCGAACTTTACTTTCGCAAAAATCTTTTCAGCTTCCGTGTGACCTTTCATATACCCGTAGTGCGTGGCAAAAATTTAGATATCGGCTCGGCTCATTCCCGCAACCCGCGGCGCGTCGTGACAAGGCGTGGCGCGGCGGGCGGCGGAGGAGGAGCGCGCGTGGATATCCCTCTTGTTCTCATGCTCGTACAAGTGGGGAAAGAACCTCCCTTATAAGGAGATCCAACTCCCACTAAACTAGCAATGTGAGACTAAACTTTAGTAGTATCCCTTGCCTTGCACAAATGGGCTAAGTGGGCCTCTAGGATTTATTAGGAATTTCTGAAATAGTTATTGGGCTGCCCAAAATAGACTAAATTCCAGCAGTAACTGAGTGATTATAAAGATGCTCTACAGGTATCTCCGAAGGTGTTTGTTGGGTTGGCATAAATCGAGATTAGGATTTGTCACTCCGAGTATTGAAGAGGTATATCTGAGCCCTCTCGGTAATGCACATCATGATAAGCAATGTGACTAATGAGTTAGTTACGGGATGATGCATTACAAAACGAGTAAAGAGATTTGCCATTAACGAGATTGAACTAGGTATGAAGATACAAACGATAGAATCTCGGGCAAGTAACATACCGATGACAAAGGGAATGTCGTATGTTGTCATTGCGGTTTGACCGATAAAAATCTTCGTAGAATATGTAAGAACCAATATGAGCATTTAGGTTCCGCTGTTGGTTATTGACCGGAGATGTGTCTCGGTCATGTCTAGATAGTTCTCGAACCCGTAAGATCCGCACGCTTAACGTTCGATGACGATTTGTATTATGAGTTATGTGTTTTGATAGCGAAGATTATTCGAAGTTTCCAATGAGATCACGGACATGACGAGGAGTCTTGAAATGATCAAGATTAATATATTATAGGACGGAGAGAGTAGTTAACAATGCCATCCATGTGTGTCAGAGCCGGTTTGGTTGGATTGTAGTATTCTCTTTGACTAAATTTTTTGCATCTAGTTCTTTTATGAATGGAAGGTCATTTTCAGGATGAGTTTGGCCATTTTTGGTTCAGAGTTGAATTAAGCACCGACGCTCTTGGAGAAAGCCCCTTGTGGAGACAGGCAATCCCGTTTGACCTTTCCTTTGTTTGATGCAGTCGTTTGATGTCGCAGTACTGCTGGTCTGCTACTAACAACTACAGTAGATGGATGGTGATTGTTGTATCAAGACTAAAAAGTGTTTTGCTAGAAAAGTATGCATCGTATTTGGTTCTTTTTCCTTTTTATTGATAAAGTACGACACCTTCTGGTGCCAACCTCTCTGGTGGTATACGTAGGATCTGTAGGATTGGGTGTTTAGGTGGGGCTAATTAAATTAGGAACAAAGGCCCTGTTTGGTTCGGCTGTGGATTTCTAAAAGCAGCTGTGAAAAATCTGCTGTGAAAAAACAGTTGTGGAAAATCTGATTTGAAAAAGATGTAGGTCATTTGGCAAACCAGCTGATACAATCTTTTTAGATTTTGGCCCGCAGCGGAATCAGATTTTGGAAAGCACGTCCTGGGCTGCTTCCGTTTTTGATTCAGATTTTGACAGCGGATTTCTGGAATCGGATTCTGCTGGGTTCGCCCTTTGGTTCAGATTCTGCTGCGCGGCAGCAGAATCCAGCGATAAAAGCTGAACGAAACAGGGCCAAAATCTTCGACGTGGATACATCCGTGTATGGTTGTTGCCTAGGGCTAAACAGTGGAAGAATATCTCCGTCCCCATCCTGCATGATACCCCTTCCCCAAAAACGTTAAACCCATCAAAAGAATCTTGTTTGGGAGTGTGACGCCCGGGTAATCAAGCTACAGTAACCCTCTGGTAATGATGCCACGTCACCTCGATTATTGTTGATAATCTCGTGTTAGCTCGGAACCAAACCAAATTCAAATTTGAATTAAAGTCAAAACAATTAAAGTTTTCAAAAGTCAAAACTAAATTGTTCCTAATGTGTCAAATAATCCATAATAAATGTTGGTGAAGAAATCATCATTTAATAAAATATTTAAATGCACAAAATAAACTAAAACAGTAGCAAACACAATTATTTAAATGCTTTTAAAATGATAAATGATTACAAACTAATATATTTAGGTGCCAAATTAATTGTGGCAGTGGTATAATTTCTATTACCAATTTAGGGATTATTTTTGTACTTTACAAAACTAAAATACAATGAGAAACAAAATAAAACAAAAAAAGAAATAAAATACATAAAAGGATAGAAAACTAAAATAAAAAAAAGGCCCCCTGGCCAACTGGGCCAACGGCCCAGCCGGCCAGCTCACTGGCCCAACCGGCCCCAGCACCACTTAACCCCCCAACCCGACCGAAACCCTAACCCGACCGCACTACCCCACTCCTCCCCCCCACATCGCCCACTCCCCCCTCGATCTGGATCGAGATCGAGGGCTCGACCCCGACGCCGCTCGGTGCTTCCCCGCCATCGCCGCTCATCCCCTTGCCGCCCTCGTCGCCGGCGGCCCGGTCGCTGCCCCGTCGTCACCTCCTCCTGACTGGTGCCCAATGCTCGGGGCCCCCACCCCATCGCCGCTCGACGCCGCCACCACCGGATCGCCCGCTACCTCGTCGGCGTCGCCTCCCCGCCAGACTGCGTCGTCCCCGTCTTCTTCCTCGACCCCCACTGCCTGGGCCCTACATCCCTTTGTGAGATTCCTCTCCTCCGGCCCCCTTGCTCGCCGTGCCCCGCCTGTGGCCTGCACCCGCTAGCTCCCGCCGTGCTCCCCTGTTGTCGCCCGCGCTGCCGTGTGGCCCGCTCGCCTCCCCCCCGCGCGCCCGTGCGCGCCACGTAGCCACGGCTGCTACTGCCGCACCGCCACGGCGCCCTCACTGCGCCCGTGCCCAGCCTCTGTCCCGTGACCGCGCGCCCGCCGGAGCTCTGCCGCTCGGGCCGCCCCTGCAACCGCCTCCCTCCGCGCTCTCCAACGTCACCGCCACTGCACGTCGTCGCCCCCGTCGATTCCGGTAGCCCCCGCACGAGCCGCGGTTAACAGTCGACGCGCGACGTCGAGCACGTGCCGTGGGAACCGTCCCCGGGCCAAACAGTGGCCGGAGTCCTCTGTATGGCCGCCGCCGGCGCATTCTGCCATCACCGCCGTTAGCCACTTACGTGGCCTCATTAGCGATGAGCTAACCACCTCCTGACTCCCTGACACCGGCCCCCACCTCGCTAATTAATGTTTTTTTTGGATAAATAAAATCTGTAAAAAAATGGTGACTCACTGACAGGGGCCCCGTTAAATAATTATCCCATTAAAAACGATCTGTTAAAATATCAGCCAATGACAGGTGGACCCCTTGTCCAGATTGACCAAGTCAAACTGCTGACTGGACTAGCCTAGTCATTGACAGGGGGTCCCACTAGACCCCTTTGACTAGTCAAGCTGACCAATCAACTGCTGACTGGACCTAGTGACTGGGTAGTTGACTTAGTCAACTGTCCCCACCTGTCAGCCTCAGGTGCACACTTCTGGGTACACTTTCTGTGTACCCATAGCATTTAAATACTAATTTAGTTTCGAATTAAATTAAACCCAGAAATTAGAAAATCATTTAAAACTTTGAAAATTAATATAAAATAATCTGTAACTCGGATGAAAATACTTTGTACATGAAAGTTGCTCAGAACGACGAGACGAATCCGGATACGCAGCCCGTTCGTCCGTCACACGCCTCTAGCATAGCAAACATGCAACTTTCCCCCTCCGATTCATTGTCCGAAAACACGAAACACCGGGGATATTTTTCCGGATGTTTCCCCCCTTCACCGGTATCACCTCATACGGCGTTAGGTCACCCCTAGCACCGCGCATTGCCATGTTATGCTTTGTGTTGCTTTGTTTGCTCTGTTATTTATGGTGTTCCCCCTCCATTACTTCTTTCCGGTAGACCCCGAGACCGCTGCCGGTACCCCTGATCGACTACGGTGTTGACGACCCCTACTTGCCAGAGCAACCAGGCAAGCCCCCCCCCTTTGATCACCAGATATCGCCTACTCTTCTCTATACTGCTTGCATTAGAGTAGTGTAGCATGTTACTGCTTCCCGTTAATCCTATCCTGATGCATAGCCTATCCTTGCTACTACTGTTGTTACCTTTACCTGCAATCCTAATGCTTAGTATAGGATGCTAGTTTATCATCAGTGGCCCTACATTCTTGTCCGTCTGCCATGCTATACTATCGGGCCGTGATCACTCGGGAGGTGATCACGGGTATATACTATATACTTTATACATGATACATGTGGTGATTAAAGACGGGTCGGCTCGTAGGAGCACCCGCGAGTGGATCTTTGAGGCGGAGCGACAGGGCAGGTTCAGACCACTTAGGAGAGAGGTGGGCCTGGCCCTGGTCGGCGTTCGCGGATACTTAACACGCTTAACGAGATCTGGGTATTTGATCTGAGTCTGGCCATTTGGTCTATACGCACTAACCATCTACGCGGGAGTAGTTATGGGTATCCCGGCGTCGTGGTATCAGCCGAAGCCTTCGTGACGTCAGCGACTGAGCGGCGCGCGCCGGAGTGGAACGTAAGCCTGCTCCTGTATTAAGGGGGCTAGTTCTGCTTCCGGCCGCGTTCGCAACGTGCAGGTGTGCTAAGGGCGATGGGCCCAGACCCCTGTGCGCTTAGGTTTAGACCGGCGTGCTGACCTCTCTGTTGTGCCTAGGTGGGGCTGCGACGTGTTGATCTTCCGAGGCCGGGCATGACCCAGGAAAGTGTGTCCGGCCAAATGGGATCGAGCTTGTTGGGGTATGTGGTGCACCCCTGCAGGGAGGTTAATCTATTCGAATAGCCGTGATCTTCGGTAACAGGACGACTTGGAGTTGTACCTTGACCTTATGACAACTAGAACCGGATACTTAATAAAACACACCCTTCCAAGTGCCATATACAACCGGTGATTGCTCTCTCACAGGGCGACGAGGGGAGGATCATCGGTTAGGATTATGCTATGCGATGCTACTTGGAGGACTTCAGTCTATTCTCTTCTGCATGCTGCAAGACGGAGGCTGCCCAGAAGCGTAGTCTTCGAAAGGACTAGCTATCCCCCTCTTATTCCGGCATTCTGCAGTTCAGTCCACATATGATAGCCTTATTCGAGTTGATACCAATGCATACATATGTAGTGTAGCTCCTTGCTTGCGAGTACTTTGGATGAGTACTCACGGTTGCTTTCTCCCTCTTTTCCACCTATCCCTTCTACCTGGTTGTCGCAACCAGATGTTGGAGCCCAGGAGCCAGACGCCACCTTCGACGACGACTCCTACTACACCGGAGGTGCCTACTACTACGTGCTGCCCGCTGACGACGACCAGGAGTAGTTTAGGAGGATCCCAGGTAGGAGGCCTGCGCCTCTTTCGATCTGTATCCCTGTTTGTGCTAGCCTTCTTAAGGCAAACTTGTTTAACTTATGTTTGTACTCAGATATTGTTGCTTCCGCTGACTCGTCTATGATCGAGCTCTTGTATTCGAGCCCTCGAGGCCCCTGGCTTGTAATTATGATGCTTGTATGACTTATTTTATTTGTAGAGTTGTGTTGTGATATCTTCCCGTGAGTCCTTGATCTTGATCGTACACATTTGCGTGCATGATTAGTGTACGGTCAAATCGGGGGCGTCACAGGGAGTTAACACCGTCTAGTCCTCATTTAAAAATACTTTATCTCCTCAAATTTGAGCAGTGACCCCTCAAACAGAGCGCATCACGCCTTAGGCCCTTCCCAATGCTCCACCGTAGACAGATGCTAAGCATGCCACATCAGCAAAAGCATGACATGGCACAACAAATGAGGAGAGAGAGCACTTTGGTGACCCCAGGAAGAACCAATGTCAAGCACATGAACCTAGGTAAACCACTTAAATAAGAGAAGTTGGCCAATGCATGAAAGAGTTTAGGTGCTAAATTTTGGAGTCACTTTCGCCGTCGCCCGTCCCTCCCGAGTCGCCCCCGTGCGGCGGCTGGGAGGCCCCAGATCCCGTCGCCCCCGACTCCCCCTCTCGTCCTCCTCCCTCGCCGCCACCCGAGGGCGCGGCCAAGCAAAGCCTTGCCGTCGCCAGCGGCGGCGGGGACTAGGCGCCCTTCCGCTCGTGAGGAGCTGGCGCGGGCCGGAGCGTGGCGTGCACCGGACGTCACGACGGGGGCTGGCGGCGCTCCGGCGATCTCATTCCCCATGGCAGGCGGCTTCAAGATCTGGGGCGCCATGGTCGCCAGGGATGGCGGCTGCATGACCAGATCGGCGGCGGCGCGGCCGGATCTGGGCTCAGGCGTGAGCTTGGTCTTCGGGTCACGGTCGGCGCGATGGCGAGTGCGACACATCGGCAGCTGAACGGATCTGCGGGATTCCATATGTGTCTGGTCCTTGACAACCCAGGCAACTCTAGGGGAAACCCTAGATCTCCATGGGATCGAGCGATGGTGGTGCTCTTGTGCCGTAGTCCCTCTTCAGGGCATCGTTCTGGAGTTTGCTACGGTCGAAGGAACCAGCGAGGCCGGTGGCATACGTCCGGTGGCGCAACTGCCGATGAAAATCGTGCCGACTACGGTCATGGAGGACGATGGCAATGTCTTTGATGTCATTTCCTTGTCGAGGCATCGTTGTTGCAGTCGGCATCATCAGGCTCGGGATGCTCCAGGGGAAACCCTAGATCTGGGTCTCCCGGATCGGACGATGATGGCGTTCTTAGTAGCGCTTTCCCTCATGGAGGCATCGTTTTGGAGCAAGTGATGGCTGGAGGAGACAAGAGGAGGAGCGGTGCTTCATCACACACATTGATGGTGTCGGATCTCGATGTCATGGCACTCTGGAGATTAGGCGTCTAATGTGCGATGATGGACTCGCACAGGAGGTCGACGCTGTCTGGCGTCGTGGTGGTGTCGGCGGCAGCTAGACCAGGCAACGTTCATGCAGCAGTACAACTCTGAAGATGGATTGGTGGCAGGTGGCTACGGCGGCCTCATACCCGGTAGGCGTCCTGGTTGAGGAGCACACCTGATTGGTTGGGTGGCCATACCCGGCAGGCGTCCTGGTTGGGACCTCAGGTCTTAGATGTTAGATTTGGCTGCGCGGTCTGTTTGGTATTAGGCCCAGACTATCAGCATCCCTTCATCAATTGGATAGGAGTAGCGACACTTTTGTTGCCTAGACAGTGGCTTCAGTCTTACTGTTGTATGACTTTGTAAGGTCTTGTGTGAATAATTAATAAAGTGACTGCATGCATCGTCCAGATGCAGAGGCCGGGGTCCTCCTTCATTAGAAAAAACAAGCTAAACACCTATGCATTAAGGAGTTGAGTTGCTAAGCTATTTAATGCACTTAGCATCACATCTAAGCACCTTTGCATTGGAAAAGGCCTTAATTTGAGCAGCTGAATCAATGTTCTCTCATTTGCCCTCTCCTCCAACGACTCCCATTGCCGATGTTGGTGCTCGCCGATGCGCAGTTGTCGCCACTCCGATACTAGAGGCAGCTTCATCTTGTTGATAAAAGTCGGGAAGTCTTCGTGCACGTGTCCCTATGGATCAACACTCCGGAGCCGCAGTCGTTATCATTGACCCTTGAATCGATCCAAAGTGTATGACACCAAATTTAATCATTTGTGCACATATGGTGAGAAACCCTAACATCGCCGCTCCAAGGAGACTATAGGAATATATGTCAGAGCTCCATCGACTCCTCCTGACGGACGAATTCGAAGAGGAACGAAGCATGGAAGACCAACTCGAAGATGAAGCATCGCCATTTACCTGAGCGACGCCCCTGCGAGGACAAAAAAATCTAACCCAAATTGCTAGCCTGATCCAAGGCACCGGGATACCCCCAGCCACCAGCCACCAAAACGATAGGCAGATGGGAGGAGAATTCACGGAATGGCCGATGAAGTTTCTTCGAACAGATCTGAGTGAAAACTTGCTTTTAACTACTGCAAAGGCCGGCGATGGCGGCGCTGTCTGTGTCGTTCCCTTCTTGAAGGCATCGCCGTGGAGAAGTTCAAGGTCACTCTCTGCTACCTCCGGGGGAAACCCTAGATCAGTTGATCGGATGATGGCGCTCCGGTGTCGTTTCCCCCTTGGGGGCGTCGTTCATGGAGGTACACACGGGCTCGAGGAACAGAGGACGGCTTTTTTGGTGGAGTGGTACTTCATCTTATACATTGATGGCGGCGGATCTTGGCGGCGTGGCGCTGTGGGGATTCGGAGTCTGATGTGCGAAGATGAACTCGCGCAGGGAGGTGGCGCTGTCTGGCGTTGTGGTGGCGTCGACGGCAGTTAGACCGAACAAGGTTGATGCAGCAGTACATCACTGAAGATGGATTGGTGGCAGGCGGCTGCGGCGGCCTCATACCCGGCAGGCGTCCTGGTTGAGGAGTGCGCCGGACTGGTAGGTGCCCCATACCCGGCAGGTGTCCTGGTTGGGACCTCAGGTCTTAGATGGTAGGTTTGGCTGCGAGGTCTGTTTGGTATTAGGCCCAGACTATCAGCGCCCCTTCATCATTTGGATAGGCGTAGCGACAGATGTTGCTTAGACCGGTGGCTTTAGTCTTGCTGTTGTATTACTTTGTAAGATCTTGTGAGAATAATTAATAAAGTGGCCGTATGCATCGCCCAGATGCAGAGGCCGGGGGTCATCCTCCTTTTCTAAAAAAAAAAGCTTGGACGGGAGGAGATCTTTGCCCTAGCGCCTAGGCTTGAGGGAAAGGTACGTTATGTTTGCTACCGATTTTCCTTCTCTCTTTAAGTAAAAATAAAAATATACCAGCAATATATATTAGCCAAAATTCAAGAGCGTTTGCATTCTGTGCAACAAATTGATCTTGCATAGACTAAGATGTGCGCCTCTCTCTTCCTTGATTTGATTAGGTTGGCGCATCAGCTTTTTTTTTCTTTTGACAAAAAGGTTGGCGCATCAACTAGCATGAGTAGCTGTGCAAGGAATTCAGCCGGGTACAAATGGAGCCAAATAATTGAGGAACGACCGGCACACAGGCCCCAGTGTCCCATCCTCGAGTCATCGAAGCAACGTACCAGCAGGCCGGTTGCCGTCCCGTCCAAACTCTGCCTACATTTTTTTCTTCCTTTTTTTTGAGACCGCAATTAATATATATTTTATCTTCCAAATGTAGACGTAGTGAAGAGCACGTTGGATTGTTCGAAATGCAGAGAGACTAGCAAACACGTAGTGCGTACGGCGATACTCCTACCGATGGATTCCCGCGTTATAAACGAGACCTCCCCGGTGTTGAACTGAAGTCAGAGGGTGCACACGAACTCTTTCAACCTCGATCGGCCGTTAGGAGAGGAGGGACCCCGATGGATGGATGCATGGATCTCATGGTCCTAAACGCCACAAAGATTTCATACTTAAGAAGAGCCTTCCTTCACGTACAACTCCATGAATGCCTCGTTAAGGACCGGCGGTGCCCACAAGTCAATTAATCAAGCTTCTTATTAGTAGTAGTTTTCTTCTCCAAAAGTATAATAAGTCAATCGCATATACTACTATTCCTATTTGCTGAGACATGCATATGTCAACATGTCATTCTGATTCTAACCGTGGAGAAAGAAGAAATATGAAGGCAAAGAGTGGGAACGAGCAAAGCTATAGGCGGGGGACATGAGTTGACTGCGGCCAACCGTGGAGGTACCATGCATGTCGGTGACTTCGGACACGGATCTCACTCATCCAACGTCGGAGTCAAGCGTCTTGCATTTCCTGCCGCCGACATTTTCCGTCCTTTTTTTTTCTCGAGTGTTACATTTTCCGTCCTCGATGCATGTGATTTCTACGTTATCGGTGCTCGTCGTACTCGTACGTGCATGGCCTTTTTCATTTCTCCTGTTGAGCTGGATGTCAGGACAACCAGGAGTAAATCAGCTCCCGTCCCATCGCCATGAAGTTTCAGTGGCACATTGTTTGGGCCGGCAAGTTATCATCAACTATGTCATTTCATATACTACTAGCCGGTGTCCATGTTCTCCTACCGTCGTACTGGTCCAGCCAGGCAGCGTCAATAGGATCGGTGCATGGCGTGGCCGAATTCACGGTTTTGACCTTTTATCTAAACTTTAACACGATCTGACCTCGATCTGAAATTTTTTCGTGATCTGACCTTTTTCCTACCGTCATCGTTCTTGGCGGCAGGGTAACACAGCCTACCGCCGAGGGCTATGGCGGTAGGATGTGCTGTTACGGTCGTTTGAGTTGAAAATACTCTACCGCCATAGTCTTTGGCGGTAGGGTCTGGAATGTATATATTAGGCGTGGCGCCTATTAGAACTGAAGCACTGTGGTGGCTAGTTGGCTAGCACGTGCAGGTTTACTATGCTGGTTTTGGGTTCGAGCCTTACTAAGGGCATTTTTTGTTTACTTATTTTGGCCAGTAAACAATAAACAATTTGTACAACTAATATTAGTTTATGAATTATTGATAAAAAAATTGTTTTACTTATCTGTAAATGTTTTATAAAATCCCCGCAAAGATATAAAAAAATATGATGTGATAAAAATGTGTTCAATTAATGTTAAGGTATGGATTATTTATAAAAATATATTTTTTAAACTGCTCAACACTTTTTGAATTAGTCGGACGTCTAATTTGCAGTTTGTATATGTTCTTTTGAAACTTGTGTTCTGACACCGGAACCCAAAAAAGGATGAAGTACGGCTCTATGACCATTTATTTATCCTCTTCCATATCAACAAATAATTTGCTTACCCAGTGGTTGTACTACTTCCTGCTAATTTTCTTAGTTGGTTTAAAGTTCGGAAGACCATTGCACACCACGATTTGTATCAGTGTTTGGATGATAATACTGAGAACGAACTTACATCGTATTTGATCTTACTGGAGAGCTCATCTTTGTATCGCAAAATTTATAACATAGTAGCAACTAAACTGGAGGACTTGGAGGTGCGTGTGTGTAGTGGTTTGAGCGCAGAGCCGGCCAATCTTAGTGCTGCTCAGAATAAACATTTACTTTTAATTAAACAGTTCAAAGTCAAGCATAAAGTGCTTTTATTCCGATAATTTGTTGCAAACAATTATTAATTACAGACCATATGTAGCTCTTTTGGCAAAACAACATGAAAGAATACTCATAATTAACATAGCTAGTCAGAGACAGACAACAATAGAGTTAAACAAAGTAAAGTATGATGAGCGTGTAATCTTCAAGATGAGCAAAGAGTAAAAATGCTCTCTCCCATGTATGTTTCAGATATAAGCCGCAAAAAGACTGCAGAAAAACAAATCTTTGCGGGAATTTTATAAAACAGTTACATATAAGTAAAAAAATATTTTTATAAATAATCCATACCTTAACATTAATTGGACAAATTTTTTATCACATCATATTCTTTTATATCTTTGCAGGGATTTTATAAAACATTTACAGATAAGTAAAACTATATTTTTATCAATAATTCATATCCTAATATTAATTATACAAATTGTTTATAGTTTATTGGGCAAAAGAAAAATAAACAAAAAATGGCCTGAACAAGGCTCGAACTCAAAACCAACCAAAGTATACCTGCACGCACTAGCCAACTCACCACCAAAGTGCTTCAGATCTAATGGTCGCCACGCCTATTATATATATTCTCAAACGGCCATGACGGCGCAGTCAATTCCTACCGCCATATTCCTCGGCGGTAGGCTGTGTTACCCTACCGCCAAGGACAATGACGGCAGGAAAAGGGTCAGATTACGAAATTTTTTTAGATCGGGGTCAGATCGTGTTAAAGTTTTTAAAAAGGGTCAAAACAATGAATTTGGCCGCATGGCGTTCATCAATCGATGATCCTAGGCTAGTAGGCTCCTAGCTACGTTGGGGTCAAGCGTGTACCGTTGCATTTCCTGCTGCCGACATTTCTCGTCCTTGCCACATGCATGATCCATAGGTGACCCATCGGTTGGTCGTCTTCTCTTTTCTTTTCCGGTTGGATTGATGAACGTCAGGACAACCAGGAGGTTGATCGGCTTCAGTCGCATCGCCATCAAGTTTCAGTTGCTTGCTTGGTATTATTGCAAAGCAAAATTAAAGAGGTGTTTGGTTCAGAAGTTCTAAGATTTTTTCTAATTCTAGAGACTAATAAAAAAAAGACTCTTTAGTAGAGTTTTTTTCTAGTCCCTGTAGAAAAAGTCCCTCCCGTTTGATTTCTAGAAACTTTTTAAGGACTTTTCTAGTCTCTGGAACTAAAAAGTCCCTGAACCAAATATCCCCTAAGCAGTATCATCGACTAGTCATTTCATATATACCCGACTGGTGATCATGTTCTCTTACCGTCGTCCTGGACCAGCTAGCGGGGACTCAGAGGTCAGTACTACTACATGGCTCCGTACTTTTTCTTGGGCAGTTAGGCCTCGCAAAAAGAAAAGAAAAAACACAAGCTACACACAACAGCGAACATTTCTTTTTAAAAAAGATGTAAAAGATTTGCCTCATCCATTAAATAAAAGAAACATGAGTTTAACAGTTTATAAGTAACCCTACAAAAACAGTATGACAATTACTCTTGTACAACAATACATCCTAGTTTCTTAGCACCCGCCGTAACCCATAGGTTGGCCTCGAGTATGACATTTTGGTGAAGAATAGGCAGCGGCGCACTCTTGTGGCGAAACACCTGGGCGTTTCTCTCATTTCAAAGAGTCGTAGAGACGAGCATGGTGAGGGAGGCCATCGCTCGTCTATCGGGGTTTCGCATGTCGGTTCTTCTACCCCACCAATGCATAGGGGAGTCCTCAAGGTGCCAATCGGAGGTGCCAATGTGCGGAAGAGCAAACTTGTCAATGACCGATCGCTAGAGCCTAATGGCGACATCACTTGACGAAAAGGTGGATGCCTGTTTCTTGCCCCCTTTTGCAAAGATGGTAAAGCCCATAATTTTCCCAACCGCGCCGCTCCAACCGGTCTGCAATCTAAATCAGGTCTTGCAAGGCCAGCCAAGCGAAGAATTTTACCTTTTCGGGAGCACAAGCTTTCCAAACCATGTAGTGAATGGGCGAGTGTGTCAGACCAAGGAATTGCGCCTTATATGCGGTGGCCGCCGAGTATATCCCATCTACAACATGTTTTCAAACAATGTCGTCATCAACCTGGTTGTCAAGATGGAAGTTGTGCAGAAGTGTCCAAAGCGAGAAAAGCTCCCGGACGTGGGCGTGGGGACGACAATGTCATGCTTGATGTGCGTCATCCAAGCATTCCCGCGTAGGGCTTCCCGAAGCTTCCACCTCTTCTTTTTCGACGCTTCAAAAATAAGTGGGGCAACATCCATGGGCTTGCGACCAAGCAACCACGAGGAGTCCTAAAAAGGCGTTTTAGCACCATTTCCTGACGATGATTGTGGTTTAGGCATAGAAGAAATCCAGGTCTTCCTTGCCCAGCCCAACCCATAATTTGTTAGGCTCCTTCCATTCGTAGGCTTGACTACGGACATTTTTTTTAGATGTGACTACACAACGTTCTCAGAAGGGAATCCGTGTGAACGAATCCTTCCCCCCACCCAGGGGAGCAACCGACTCCCAAGTGATATGTATCGCTTAGAGCATCTCCAACAGCCGCGCTAAGCGCCACGCGCAAAATACCTGTTTACCGCGCGCGCTGCGGCTGGTTTTGCCCGCCCGCCTGCGCTGGCTCCAGCAGCCGCGCTATAATGCAACGCGCGCGCGCCACTCCAGCAGAGCGCAAAAATACAGCGCGCGCGACTCGCCGGGCATTTTGCATATATGATATTTTGGACAAAAATGAACATGTGAAATTTGACACAAACAAGTTGATGAATAAAAGTTCATGCCCACAAGTTCAAAATCATGCCCACAAGTTCACCCAACCAAGTTCAAATGCAAACTAAAGTTCAAGACATGAAAGACACATCAATCTTCATCTTCCTCGTCTTCGTCTTCGTCCTCATCTTCCGAAGACGACTCTTCCGCCTCTGAAGATGAATCTTCCTCCCTCTCCTCTCCAAAGATGATCGGCGGCCGGCTCAACGAGTGAGCTCGCCGGCGCTTCGGTAGCCGCCGCGGCCGTCGAACGCCCTGCAAGCTTCTTTCCTCTCGCCTTCGTGGTGCCGGAGCCGTCCGCCGCCTTGTTTTTCTTCGCGGATGTTTTGCCCTTCTTCGTCCGCGCCGCATTGGGGATCTTCTTCGACGGTGCGGCGGCGGCACGGGACGGCGCCGGCGCGACGCCACCCGGCGCCGTGGTCATCCGCGGCGGCAAGAAGAGGCTGCGCGCGACGCTCGGCGGAGCTCCGGCGGTGGCGACGCCAGCGCTTCCCGCGCTAGGGTTTCCGCCGGCGGCGGCGGCGGGGGGGGGGGGGGGGGGGGGGGGGGGGTCGCGGCTGTACAGGGGGGTGAGCGGGGCGCCGGTGTGTGCGTCCATGGGTGGGTGGCAGGGCGCCGGTGCCGGCGCGCGCGGGGCGTAGGACGAGGAGAGGAGAGAGTGCGGCGCGAGCGCTCGAGTGTGCCGCGTGCTGTAGCTGGCGCCCGAAATACGCCGCGCGGGTAAGTGTTTTCAACCGCACGCCCAACCCGTTATATCGCGCGCGCCGTTTTTGCGCGCCCGCTGGAGCGACCCGCTGCGTTGCGCGCGCGCTAAAACGGCCTAATTTGCGGCGCGGCGCTAGTTTAGCGCGGCTGTTGGAGATGCTCTTAGTGCAACCTTATCATAGCGCTCTCCTACGCCTACAACACCTCCCGAGCGGGAGCATGTGAGTTGGTCTATGAAACTTCTGGAACCTTCCACCCGGGTTTGGGAAGGTTCCAGAAGGTTTTTTCATTCTTTTTTCTTCCTCGGTTTTTTTTGTTCTTTTTATTCACCTTTTGTATAGTTATTTAAAAAAAACTAAGATCAATGTGCTTTAAAAATAATATTCAGTGTGTGTTCATAAAATGTTCATCATATATGAAAAAAACCGCTGTATATGTGAAAAATGTTAAATGTATATTGAAAAATCATTCACTGTATATAAAAATGTTCATTTTATATTGAAAATTGTTCATTGTATTTTTGAAAAAATTGTATTAAAAAGTTTCAGTGTGTATTATAAAATGTTTATAGTAAAAAATATAGAATGAAAAGGTTTAAAAAAGGAAGAAAATATAAGAAAACCGCATGTAGAATAGAAAAAGGAAAAAAATAAAAAGGGAAAAACCCATACGTGAATGAGAACCCGTAAGTGGGCAAGGTGAGTGATCGTTCGTTCATACGGCCTCGTCCTGGCCCATTGTCGGGATTGCTGTGAGCGATCGCTCATTACTACGACCTGGGCCTGCCCGATTATCAGGATCGTTGTAAGCGATCGAGAACGGAGAGCAACTAGTTAACGAGCGCTTCTTTGGGAGCCTCGTAACAATCAGCGTCATTTGACGAGTTCTCAGCCATTCGTCAAGTGTCACGCTTTGAACATTTTCTTCGAATTTGTTTTTTCCCTTACGTGTTCTCGGTTTTTTAAACGGTTTTTTCGGTTTTTTTGACGTTTTGGTTTTCCCCCGGCTTTCCTTAGTTTTTCGATCAAACTTTTTTAAAAAAAATTGCGTTTTTTTCACGAGAGTCAAGGTTTTTCTTCCGCGAGAGGCACGGTTGTGCTTTACCGAGAGTCACGGCCGTGCCTTTCGGAAACGGAAAAAATGTGTTTTTTGTTTCTTTTTTCTTTCGCGAAAGTCACAGTTTTGCTTCCGCGAGAGGCACAGTTGTGCTTTCGCGAGAGTCACGACCGTGCCTCATGGAAAGGGAAAAACAAAATGCGTTTTCTGTTTTTTTTTCTTTCGCGAGAGTTACGGTTTTGCTTCCGCGAGAGGCACGGTTGTGCTTTCGCGAGAGTCACGGCCATGCCTCTCGGAAAGGAAAAAAATACGCGTTTTTCTGTTTTTTTTCTTTCACGAGAGTCACGGTTTTGCTTCCGTGAGAGGCACGGTTGTGCTTTCACGAGAGTCACGGCCGTGCCTCTCGGAAAGGAAAAAACGGTTTTTTTTCTTTCACGAGAGTCACGGTTTTGCTTTCACGAGAGGCACGGTTGTGATTTCGCGAGAGACACGGGCGTGTCTCTTTTGGAAAGGGAAAAAAACCGTGCTCCTGGTTCGGTTTTTTTGTCTGATTCTTTTCGTCCAGTTTTTTTCGTGAAAAATGGTTCGTCAAAATCTATCAACATGGATCTAGTTTTGAAGATCTCGACGCGAGGAATCCAACGATGAAAACGGTTCAAGATTTGGATGCACGGTTTAAGAGATAAAACGTTTTGAATAAACGGATCTATGAAAAAAAAGGAAAAATTCCCAGATTGCGACAAGCGGCATGACCTGAAAAGGTGAAGTGTTCTTTGCAACGAGTACTTCTTAATTAATGATTTCATCGAGAACGGGACCTCCTATTTAGTGCTGTACGCGCCAGCGAACGATGGAGCGCGCGCCCCCCGTTCCCCTGCGCACCCTCATGGCCCGACCCATGTGTGGGGCGGGAAAGCGGGAAGCATTTTTTTTTCTCTTTTAACTGTTTCCATTGTAAAACTAATTCGGGATTTCAATAAAGTTACAAATTGTGAAACGTTCGTAAATTCGAAAGTTGTTCATGATTCGAAGAAATGTTTGGGAAATGATAAATGTTCACGGAATTAAAGAAATGCTCACCTAATTCGAAAACATTTCTTAAATTTAGAAAATGTTCGCGATTTCAAAGGAATGTTTTTTTGAATTTGATGAACATATTTTGATAATTTATGAAGAAATTTGGAATTGGTTGAACAAAATTCCTATTCAAGAATTAAAAAAATCAAGAACAAATTTTTGCATTTAATAAAAAAATTTCTGAAAAAATAGTGATTTTTTTTCATTCAATGAACAAATTTAGAAATTGATGAACAGTTTTTGAAAAAATTGAACCAAAAAAAAGAATCCAATAAACGTTTTTTTTAGTTCGGTGAACAAATTATGAATTTTGATGAACATTTTTTCTATCGGATGAACAAAAAATTGAATTAGCTGAACATTTTTTGCATGGTTGAACATTTTTTGAATTTGATAAAAAAAGTGTTAACGAATTTGAAAATAAAAAATTCCAAAAAAGAGAAAAGGTAAATAAGAAGAAAATAAAAAATATCCCTTTTTTGTTCGTGAGTATAAAAAAACGTTCACCGTTTCAAAAAATGTTCATGATTTAAGATAATGCTCACGACTTTGTAAAAACGAAATCACAACTTTAAAAATGTTCATCATTTCATAAAAGGTTTGCGACTTTAAAAGTATTCACGAATTCAAAAGATTTCGCAAATTAAAAAAGGGTAAAAAAGAAAACAGAAAAGGAACCAAAAATGAAAAAGGAAAAGAAAGAAAAAATCGAAAGAAAACTAGAAAAAACCCGGTTCAGGGAAGGTCCTAGAACCTTCCCAAAACCGGTTGGGGGTGAAACCCCGAAATGGGCCAGCCCATTGAAACATTAGTGCGCAAGGGGGTATGCGCTATGTCGCTTCGCAGCGACCTACGCGCTATATAGGAGCTGCGATTGAGAATGTTATAGGCGAGGGAGCAACTAACGAACGGGTACTCCCTCGGGAGCCTCGTAAGGATCATACGGGATGGGCTAAGAGTGTCTCACTTGACGCGCTCTCAGCCGCCGCCACGTGTCGCGCTCTGGGTGCTTTTTTCGATTTTTGTTTTCTTTTTAGTTTTTCGCACGCGTTTTTGGCTTTTTAGATGTTTTTTGTTTTTCACTGGTCTTTCTTAGATTTTTTTTAAAAAATGAGCTTTTTTCCGCGAAAAAACGGATTTTTCCATCCGCGTGAGACACGACCATGCCTCTCGAAAACGTGTTTCTTTAACTTCAGTGCCTCTCAGAAACGAAAAAAACCGCGTTTTTTTTGTTCTACTAGAGGTACGGATTGCTTCCGTGAGAGGCATGGCACGGTCGTGCCCGTCGGAAACGAAAAAAATGCTTTCTTTTCCTTTCGCGAGAGGCATAGTTTACTTCTCGTAGAGGCACGGATTTGCTTCCACGAGAGGCACGGTCGTGCCTCTCGTAAAATGATTTTTTTTCTTTTTTTCCTTTCAAGAGAGGCACGGGTTTACTTCTTGTGGAGGTACGGATTTGCTTCCCCGGGAGGCACATGCCCTTTTCGGAAAGAAAAAAAAAACGTGCTCCGATTTCAATTTTTTCATCCGATTTTTCTCGTGAAAAAAATGTTTCTCAAAACATATCAACATGAGATCTAATTTTGAAAATCTCGACGCGAGAAATCCAACGATGAAAACAATTCAAGATATGGATGCATGATTTAAGAGATAAAATGTTTTGAATAAACAAATATATGAAAAAAAGAAAACTCTCATGCGACAAGTGGCCTTTGAAAAAAGTGCTCCTTAAGTGATTTCGTATGAGTTGAAATATTTAGTAGCCACTCATCCACTAGGTGAATTAGCCTACCCCCCTGAACCGCTCCCATGATGCGCTCCACGCGTGCGTCACGTGGGACCTCGATCCACCACCGACAAACTCTTTCCCCTCCAGGCTCTCCTCTCGCTCGCCGCCACCGAAGGGCGTCCGCCGGGCGAAGCCCGTGCGACACGGGCCGTGGCGGGGCCTTTCCTTCCTTCTCCTGTTCAAGGTTGCGGCGGCGCAGGTCAGCCGCTCGTGGGGGCGCGGAGCTCGGCAGGGCTCTCTGTGGCGGGAACGTCGGGCTTCGACGACTGTTAGGCTGGGAGGGGGGGTGCGTCGTTGCGTCGTTGGTGGCGGGGTGTTGGTCGGGCTCTCCCCCATCTGGATCTCAATCCGCGGCGGGCGGCGCGGCTGGTGTTGGCGGTGGTGGCCCCGCCCGCCGGTAGGCGTGTCTTGTGGGGGCTGGTCGTGGCTATGCGTCGACGCCATCCCCCCTACTCGGCCCCATCTGGGTCAAGTCTGGGACTTTTGGCCGCGAGCTTGGTGGCGTGACGACTAGTCCGAGTCCCGGCGGCACACTCGTGCGGTTGCGTAGCGATGGGGTTGGCTGGTGGTCGTATGGAGGCTGCGCGGGCCTATGTTGTGGCTTTGGTGTAGGCGGCCGCCATGGTGGCTGGTGGCGTGGGTGCGTGCCCGGCGGCCCCGACGCTTGGAGCTCGCCGGTCGACGCGGGTTGGGCAGTGGCCCGGGGTGGTTGCTGCTCCGGCCGTGGGTGGCTCCATGGCGGCTTGGCAAGTCGGCTATGGCGACGGTTGGCATGTCCCAGCATCGGCTCGTCTGTAGGCTGCTTGTGTCGGCCTTCGATTTGTCTCCTCGTCGTCCGGCTGCTATTTCCGTTGAAGTGATGACCTTCTTGTCGGTGTTAAAACCGGCGGATCTCGGGTAGGAGGTCCCGGACTGTGCGTCTAAGGCGGATGGCAACAAGAGGCGGGGGACACGATGTTTACCCAGGTTCGGGCCCTCTCGATGGAGGTAATACCCTACTTCCCGCTTGATTGATCTTGATGATATGAGTATTACAAGAGTTGATCTACCACGAGATCGTAGAGGCTAAACCCTAGAAGCTATCCTATGGTATGATTGTTGTTGTCCTACGGACTAAACCCTCCGGTTTATATAGACACCGGAGGGGGCTAGGGTTACACAGAGTCGGTTACAAGGGAGGATATCTACATATCCGTATTGCCAAGCTTGCCTTCCACGCCAAGGAGAGTCCCATCCGGACACGAGACGAAGTCTTCAATCTTATATCTTCATAGTCCAACAGTCCGGCTAAAGTATATAGTCCGGCTGTCCGAGGACCCCCTAATCCAGGACTCCCTCAGTAGCCCCTGAACCAGGCTTCAATGACGAAGAGTCCGGCGCGCAGATTGTTTTCGACATTGCAAGGAGGGTTCTTCCTCCGAATACTCCATAGAAGATTTTGAACACAAGGATAGTGTCCAGCTCTGCAAAACAAATTCCACATACCACCATAGAGAGAATAATATTTTCACAAATCTAATCCGCTGACAACTTTTCATAACATGACATCACACCACGGCCTGGTCATTATTCGAACAGTTTCTCCCAGCCTGCCACTGCACGTTTCGCGAGGCAGTTTTTATTGGCACGTCTTGTCGAAGCAGAGTTCGTGTTCCCCTTATCTCGGGATTCTCATCAATACGGGTGTGGGTAACCCAATCATGCCTGTTGGTATGACTCATCGATTTTAGGCAAGTTCCCAAACGGCCAAACAGAGGATGCTTGAGGGAGTCCTGGGTTAGGGGGTGTTCGGGTAGCCGGACTATACCTTCAGCCAGACTCCTGGACTATGAAGATACAAGATTGAAGACTTCGTCCCATGTCCGGAAGGGACTTTCCTTGGCGTGGAAGGCAAGCTTGGCGATGCGGATATTCAAGATCTCCTACCATTGTAACCGACTTTGTGTAACCCTAACCCTCTCCGGTGTCTATATAAGCCGGAGGGTTTTAGTCCGTAGGACGACAACTTCATCATACAACAATCATACCATAGGCTAGCTTCTAGGGTTTAGCCTCTCCGATCTCGCGGTAGATCTACTCTTGTACTACACATATCATCAATATTAATCAAGCAGGACGTAGGGTTTTACCTCCATCAAGAGGGCCCGAACCTGGGTAAAACTTCGTGTCCCTTGTCTCCTGTTACCATCCGGCCTAGACGCACAGTTCGGGACCCCCTACCCGAGATCCGCCGGTTTTGACACCGACATTGGTGCTTTCATTGAGAGTTCCTCTGTGTCGTCACTTTTGGGCCCGATGGCTTCTTTCGATCATCTATAACGATGAAGTCCAGGGCGAGACTTTTCGCCCCAGACAGATCTTCGTCTTCGGCGGCTTCGCACTGCGGGCCAATTCGCTTGGCCACCTGGAGCAGATCGAAAGTTACGCCCCTGGCCATCAGTTCAGGTTTGGAAGCTTAAACTACACGGCACGATTCAAGCCACAGCCGAGCGCGCCGCACTGTCTCGAGGGGCATGATCTAGCTCTGCCGCCGAACAGTGCCCTGGAGGCCGCACACGCACCGGTTCCGGCCCTTAATTCGGAGCCCACTGTGCCAATCGAGGATGAGTGGTCGGACGCCACCTCGGGGGCTGCGATCTCAAAGGCGATCGAGCCGAACGCCAGCCCCACGTTCCGCATGGCCCGCGACTCCGAGGAGCCGGATTCCTCTCCGAACTCCGAGCACCCCGTGCCCCTACCAATCGAATCTGATTGGGCGCCGATAATGGAGTTCACCGCCGCAGACATCTTTCAGCACTCGCCCTTCGGCGACATCCTGAATTCTCTAAAGTCTCTCTCTTTATCAGGAGAGCCCTGGCCGGACTACGGTCAACAAGGATGGGATACAGACAATGAAGAAATTCAAAGCCCACCCACCACCCACTTGGTAGCCACTGTCGATGATCTAACCGACGTGCTCGATTTCGACTCTGAAGACATCGACGGTATGGACGCCGATGCAGGAGACGATCAAGAACAAGCGCCTATAGGGCACTGGAAAGCCACCTCGTCATATGACATATACATGGTGGATACTCCAAAAGATGGAGATGGCGATGGAACAACGGGGGATGACACCTCCAAGAAACAGCCAAAGCGCCGGCGTCAGCGGCGCCGCTCTAAATCCCGCCAAAGCAAAAACGGTGATTCCGGCATGGGATATAATGCTACCCCGGATAGCGCCGAAGAACACCCACCCAGCAAGATTCGGCACAGGAAGATGGCGAAGCCAGCCCTCATGAGAGAGCGGCAGACAGAGAGGTTGAGGATAACCATTATATGCCTCCCTCCGAAGACGAGGCAAGCCTCGACGACGACGAATTCGCCGTGCCATCAAATCCTGCCGAACAAGAGTGTTTTAAACGCAGGCTTATAGCCACGGCAAGCAGCCTCAAGAAAAAGCAGCAACAACTTAGAGCTGATCAAGATTTGCTAGCTGACAAATGGACTGAAGTCCTTGCGGCCGAAGAGTATGAACTCGAACGCCCCTCCAAGAGTTACCCAAAGGCGCAGGCCGCTACCCCGATCAGGGGAGGAAGCACCTACATCACCAGCGCACGACATGGCCGACCGGCCACCTCGCGGCCGCGACAGAGAGGCCTCTCGGCCCTCCACCCAAGCCATGCCCCGGCGCCGTTCAACTAAGGCACGGGAAAATGCGCCAGACCTGTGAGACGTACTGGAGGACAAGGCAAGGCAAACAAGATCGATCCACGGATCGCGCAGGCGCCCCACGGCACGTGACGGTGATCTTCATTCCAGATACCATAAATCCGGCCGGGCCGAACACAACAGACATAGCTCCTTCGAGCTGTGTCGTGATATAGCCCAGTATAGAGGCGCCGCACACCCACTATGCTTCACAGATGAAGTAATGGATCATAAAATCCCCGAGGGTTTCAAACCCGTAAACATCGAATCATATGATGGCACAACAGATCCTACGGTATGGATCGAGGATTATCTCCTTCATATCCACATGGCCCGCGGCGATGATCTACACGCCATCAAATACCTCCTGCTCAAACTTAAGGGACCGGCCCGGCATTGGCTTAACAGCTTGCCGGCAGACTCAATCGGTTCTTGGGAGGACCTGGAAGCCGCATTCCTCGACAACTTCCAGGGCACTTATGTGCGACCACCGGATGCCGATGACTTAAGCCACATAATTCAGCAGCCAGAGGAATCGGCCAGGTAATTCTGGACACGGTTCCTAACAAAGAAAAACCAGATAGTCGACTGTCCGGACGCAGAGGCCCTAGCAGCCTTCAAGCATAATATCCGCGACGAGTGGCTTGCCCGGCACCTGGGACAGGAAAAGCCAAAATCCATGGCAGCCCTCACGACACTCATGACCCGCTTTTGCGCGGGAGAAGACAACTGGCTAGCTCGCAGTAACAACTTAGCAAAGAACCCTGGTAATTCGGATACCAAGGACAAAAGTGGCAGGACACGCCGGAACAAGCAAAAGCGCCGCGTTAGCAGCGACAGCAACGAGGACACGACAGTTAATGCCGGATTCAGAGGCTACAAATCCGGTCAGCGGAAAAGGCCATTCAAAAAGAATACTCAGGGCCCGTCCAGTTTGGACCGAACACTCGACCGCTTGTGCCAAATACATGGCACCCCCGAAAAGCCAGCCAATCACACCAACAGGGATTGTTGGGTGTTCAAGCAGGCAGGTAGGCTAAGAGCCGAAAATAAAGACAAGGGGCTGCATAGCGATGACGAGGAGGAGCCTAGGCCGCCGAACAACAGTGGACAGAAGGGTTTTTCCCCACAAGTGCGGACGGTGAACATGATATACGCAACCCACATTCCCAAGAGGGAGCGGAAGCGTGCGCTACGGGACGTATACGCGATGGAGCCAGTCGCCCCAAAGTTCAACCCATGGTCCTCCTGCCCGATCACTTTCGATCGAAGGGACCACCCCACTAGCATCCGTCACGGCGGCTTCGCCGCATTGGTTCTCGACCCAATTATCGACGGATTTCATCTCACAAGAGTCCTCATGGACGGCGGAAGTAGCCTGAACCTGCTTTACCAAGATATAGTGCGGAAAATGGGCATAGATCCCTTGAGGATTAAGCCCACAAAAACGACCTTTAAAGGCGTTATACCAGGTGTAGAGGCCAACTGCACAGGCTCAGTAACACTTGAAGTGGTCTTCGGATCTCCGGACAATTTCCGAAGCGAAGAGTTAATCTTCGATATAGTCCCATTTCGCAGTGGCTATCACGCCCTGCTCGGGCGAACCGCATTTGCAAAGTTCAATGCGGTGCCGCACTACGCATATCTCAAGCTCAAGATGCCAGGCCCTCGAGGAGTAATTACGGTCAATGGAAACACTGAGCGCTCCCTCCGAACGGAGGAGCACAAGGCGGCCCTCGCAGCGGAAGTGCAAAGCAGCCTTTTTAGGCAATTCTCCAGTCCGGACACTGTCAAGTGCGCCCAGAGTAACCTACAACAAGACCGCCTGGCACGTTCTGAGCAGCCGTAGCAATGCGGCCCCAACCCCAGCCCTCGCGACGTAGCGAAACCAGTGCTTCGCGTACATAACTACACTCTTGAAATACCATGGGCGTAGGGGAAGGGGCACAATCACGGCGAGCCCAAAACACGGCCTAAACCGTACTAGGGGCTGCCGAATTCTTTTTTAATCTTTTCTTACTTTCAGGACTCCATACTTCGGACGACCTGTTCGGCAATTCAACTGCCGCACAAATGATGCAAGATCCAGGGAAGCAGACAAGCCATGCCGCACTATGGAACTCCTAGGTGGTCTCTGTTACGAGCAGTATACCTGTTTTGAATACAATTCCGCGACCTGCCCCTGGCCAGGACATGTTAAATAGTCCAATATCTTTTGCTTACCGCACTATTTGTATCGTTCTGCTTTGATAGCAGCCTTTTTATAAACAATGCATAGCTTTTTGTCTATTTTTTGCATTATCCTCTTTTCATATATATGTTTATTAATGACATGTTGCACCCGTACACCGTGGTACGGCAAACACACCAGGGGCTTCAGTACCCCTCAATATGGTGTGAGAAGTCCGTACACTTTCACAAGTGCGGCACCCCGAACTTATAGCACTATATGCATCGGCTCCGAATCATGATTTGGGTCAATAGTTGGGTTTGCCCGGCTCCTATGTTTTGGTGCCTTACGTTCCGCTATATCGGCTAAGGTAGCACTAGGAGAACCGCTGCGATTGTGCCCCAGTTGAGCTGGGCTAAGCACCTCAGTGGAGAAAGCTAAAACTGACTGTCATGATGAGGCGAGAGACCGGTCGCTGTTCGAGAGGTTTTTCGAGTCCCTAAAGACTTATGCTGCTTCGAGCGAGGAGCCGGCTTTGTCCGGCCAAGGCGTGGATAGCGCCCTGAACTCGGTCTTCCGAACTAGGGGCTTCGCCGAAATTTAAAATTATAGAGTTCTATGGCTAAGTGAGAGTGTTCAAGCATTATAGTCCGATTGCCTGGTTCGTTGTGCTGAGCGCCTCCCTCGAAGGACCCAAATATGGGAAAAAGAGCGCTCAGGTTTATCCCGAACACCCCAGCACTAGTGGCATGGGGGCAGAAGCCGACGACTAGCCATCTCTCAATTTTTGATAAACGGCCGCACAGAAAGTAATATTTTAAATTCAACAAGCATTGCTTAGCGCATATGAACATGTTTTCAGCGCACAGGATAAAACGAGCGAGTTCATTCAAAAATTACATCCTTGGTACATTCATCCGCCATAAGGCGGGCTCCCGGTAGAACATCCTTATAATAGTTCTCGGGCTTACGATGCTCCTTCCCCAGCGGCGGCCCATCCCTCACAAGCTTCTCACCGTCCAGCTTACCCCAGTGCACCTTTGCACGGGCAAGGGCCCTACGGGCGCCTTCAATGCAGACGAAGCGCTTGATAACCTTGAGCCTGGGACAGGCCTCCACCAGCCGCCGCACCAGCTCGAAGTAGCTCCCTGGCAGGGCCTCTCCAGGCCACAGCCGAACTGTGAAGCCCTTCATGGCCTGTTCGTCCGCCTTGTGAAGCTCGACCAGCTGCTTTAGCTGGTCGCTCAAAGTCACAGGGTGTCCGGCCTCAGCATACTGGGACCAGAACACCTTCTCCGTCGAGCTGCCCTCTTCGGCTCGGTAGAATGCGGCGGCATCGGATACGCTACAGGGAAGATCTGCGAATGCCCCTGGAGAGCTCCGGATTCAGGTAAGTAACAAGTAGTTTACTTTTATATTTCTGCTTTGCATAAAGAATGCCTTACCCGCCGCTATCTTTTTCACCGCATCCAACTCCTGGAGGGCCTTTTGGGCTTCGGCCTTGGCAGACTTGGCAGTTTCAAGGGCCACCGTGAGCTCGGACGTTTGCGTCTTTGACTCAAGCTCCAAACTCTCATGTTTTCTCATGAGAGCCTGAAGCTCTTGCTGCATCTCGCCGACCTGGGCTTCAAGTTTCTCTCGCTCGGTGCGCTCCGCGGCCGCTTTCTTTTCGGCCTCGGACAGCGCCTGCTTGAGGGTCGCCACCTCAGTCGTGGCCCCTACAATAAGCATTACAATCCTGTCTTTTTTGCAATTGCGTCTTTTTTATAGACACTTTTTCTGTAAGGTATCTCTTACCTTCTTTCTCCTCGAGCTGCCGCTTGGCAAGGCCGAGCTCTTGCTCGGTCCGCTCGAGGCCCTGTTTCAGGGCACCCACCTCCGCAGTCAGTGCGGCGGTGGCTAGCAGCGAAGCCTGCATACGCATATTGACTTTTTTATTAGACTCCTGCGAAAATTGATAGATCCTCTATTCGGCTTTTCTTTCCGAACGCCAAACAGAGCATCAGGGGCTACTATCTATGTGATAACATTTTTACATATTTTTACTTACCTCAAAGCCTGTTAGAAGGCTAGCACAAGCTTCAGTCAGTTCGCTCTTGGCGGACTGAACCTTCTGGATCACCGTACTCATGATAGTACGGTGCTCCTCGTCGATGGAGGCGCCCTTAAGCACCTCCAGTAGATTACCCGGCGCCTCCGGTTGGATGGAGGCTGCCGGCTCATTAGGCTTGCTCCTCTTGACAGGAGTTCGCCTACCGCGGTCCGGAACCATTGAAGATTCCGGCGCGGCATCTGGCTCAAAGCCGGACTTGGAGCCCTGGGGGGTCTTGTCCCCTTTACTCCTGGAGTCCGGGAGGTCGCCTCGCGGCTCCTCCAGGACCACCTCCTCTTGCCCCGGAGCTTGTCGTGACGCCACTTCGGCGTCGTCAGCCGTGCAGGGGGAGACAACGGGCGGAACTGAATTCACGTCCGATGAATCCAGGGAGCCACTCGACGACTCGTCGAGCCCGTCCTTGGGCGGGCTGCATAAGTATATTCGACGTTAGGGAAAGCTGTGCAACAAAGGAATATCATGAGTTACTCTGGTATCCGAATACTTACGATGCCGCCGGACGCTTGGCCCTGTCCAGCCACTCCTCGTTGTCCTCGTCGGCGTTAGGGGAGTAGTCCGGTGGAGGGGCCCTCCTCCTCTTGGACCCTTCGGCCTCCCCCGTTGGGGCGGCCTTCCTTTTCTTTCCTCCCCCCGCTGGAGGGGGAGAGGTTTCTTCTTCCTCCTCCTCGTTTTCACGGGAGGAGAGCGTCTCGGACTCGTCAGATGACGAGTCTGACACCACCATATGACGGGCACTCTTTCGAGTCCCCATGGCCTTCTTCTTCTTGGCCTTCTTCTCTGGCACCACATAAGGTGCCGGAACCAGCAGCTTCACTAGGAGAGCAGGGGTTGGGTCTTCGGGCAATGGAGCCGGACAGTTAATCGGTCCGGACATTGCCTGCCAAGCCTGTCAAAGGTGAGGGAGTTTAGATCCCGCATAGAGTCAAACTATGGAAAAACTTAAACATCCTGTAAAAGGTGAAAGTAGTTTACCTCGCTAGCGTGACGCTGCAAGCTGTATCCGCGGTCCTCGGAAGCGGATGCGGGAGCCTCGGCGCCTTTGGTTAGCACCTTCCAGACGTCTTCATACGTCGTGGCGAAGAGCCTGTTAAGGGTTTGGTGCTGCGCCGGGTCGAATTCCCACAGATTAAAGTCCCGTTGTTGACACGGGAGGATCCGGCAGATGAGCATAACCTAGACTACATTAACAAGCTTGATCGGCTTGTTCACCAGGGACTGGATGCATGTCTGCAGTCCGGTCACCTCACTTTCGTCGCCCCACGACTGGCCCGTCTCTTTCCAGGACATAAGCCGCGTGGGGGGTCTGGATCGGAACTCAGGGGCCGCGATCCATTTCGGATCGCGCGGCTCGGTGATGTAACCACCTGGATTGCCACCCCTTCAGGGTCTCCACGAAGGAGCCCTCGAGCCATAGGATGTTGGCCATCTTGCCCGCCATGGCGCCTCCGCACTCCGCCTGGCTGCCGCGCACCACCTTGGGCTTGACGTTGAAGGTCTTGAGCCAGAGGCCGAAATGGGGGCGGATGCGGAGGAAAGCCTCGCACATGACGATAAACGCCGAGATGTTGAGGACGAAGTTCGGGGCCAGATCGTGGAAATCCAGGCCGTAGTAGAACATGAGCCCTAGGACAAATGGGTGGAGTAGAAAACCCAGTCCGCGGAGGAAGTGGGGAAGGAATACTACCCTCTCATGGGGCCTTGGAGTGGGGAGAAGCTGCCCCTCCTCGGGAAGCCAGTGCGCGATGTCTTTGGACAAGTATCCGGCCTTCCTTAGCTTTTTTACATGGCCCTCCGTGACGGAGGAGACCATCCACTTGCCTCCCGCTCCATAAATTCCTGGAGAAGGTTGAGGTGTGAAGTGCGGGCTTGGGCACTGGAGCTCGAGTGCGCAGAAGATGGATAGGCAAAGGAGGAAGAAGGCGTAGGTAAAAAGGCGGATCCTTATCCCCTTATATGGGCGGATGCGGCTATGCGTCCCCACCACCCTAGTAAAACTCGCTTGCCTCCCAAGCGCCGTGATAAATGGCGCAGTTGGGTTACCCACATCCGTATTGATGAGAATCCCCTAAATGAGGGACACGATCTCTCCTTTGACAAGATGTGCCAAGGAAACCGCCTTGCAAAACGTGCTGAGGTGGAAAAGTGAAAACGATTCGAGTAAAAGACTTGGCCGTAGTGTGATGTCACGCTGCGGAATACGTTAGCAGATTAGATTTGTGTTAATATTATTCTCTCTATGGCAATATGTGGAAGCTTTTTTGCAGAGCCGGACACTATCCTTGGTGTTTAAAATCTTCTTGAAGAACTTGGAGGAGGAACCCGCCTTGCAATGCCGAAGACAATCTGCGTGCCGGACTCATCGTCATTGAAGCCCGGTTCAGGGGCTACTGAGGGAGTCCTGGATTAGGGGGTGTTCGGGTAGCCGGACTATACCTTCAGCCGGACTCCTGGACTATGAAGATACAAGATTGAAGACTTCGTCCCGTGTCCGGAAGGGACTTTCCTTGGCGTGGAAGGCAAGCTTGGCGATGCGGATATTCAAGATCTCCTACCATTGTAACCGACTTTGTGTAACCCTAACCCTCTCCAGTGTCTATATAAACCGGAGGGTTTTAGTCCGTAGGACGACAACTTCATCATACAACAATCATACCATAGGCTAGCTTCTAGGGTTTAGCCTCTCTGATCTCGCGGTAGATCTACTCTTGTACTACCCATATCATCAATATTAATCAAGCAGGACGTAGGGTTTTACCTCCATCAAGAGGGCCCGAACCTGGGTAAAACTTCGTATCCCTTGTCTCCTGTTACCATCCGGCCTAGACGCACAGTTCGGGACCCCCTACCCGAGATCCGCCGGTTTTGACACCGACAGGGGCTACTGAGGGAGTCCTGGATTAGGGGGTGTTCGGATGGCCGAACTATACCTTCAGCCGGACTCCTGGACTATGAAGATACAAGATTGAAGACTTCGTCCCGTGTCCGGATGGGACTTTCCTTGGCATGGAAGACAAGCTTGGCGATGCGGATATTCAAGATCTCCTACCATTGTAACCGACTTTGTGTAACCCTAACCCTCTCCGGTGTCTATATAAACCGGAGGGTGTTAGTCCGTAGGAGAACTTCATCATACAACAATCATACCATAGGCTAGCTTCTAGGGTTTAGCCTCTCTGATCTCATGGTAGATCTACTCTTGTACTACCCATATCATCAATATTAATCAAGCAGGACGTAGGGTTTTACCTCCATCAAGAGGGCCCGAACCTGGGTAAAACTTTGTGTCCCTTGTCTCCTGTTACCATCCGGCCTAGACGCACAGTTCGGGACCCCCTACCCGAGATCCGCCGGTTTTGACACCGACATTGGTGCTTTCATTGAGAGTTCCACTGTGCCGTCGCAATCAGGAAGGATGCCTCCTCCCGTCTTTAAAGACGGCGCCGTCGCTAAGGGAGCCTTGGCTGTCGGCCAAACTCTCCGGCTAGGTGGTTTCCTCATGACCGCCTGTTCGGCCGTTGCGCCGACGGTGACCTCTCGGGTCATCAAAAGCAACCTTCACGTCAGCTCAGAACTTGTCGAGCAGCTAGATCTGATGGAGCTCTCTTCCGTAAACGAGCTCTTGGATCGCATCGCCGCCCTGGGGGTCACCACGGACTACGACCAGGTTGGGCTTAAACCCGATCTAAGAGAAATTAACTCTCCCCAAGTCACCCACCACGTCGCCCTGGTAGAGGTGCAGTGCGGCGACCCTTCATCTATTTTAAGGACTAGCTACGTCCGGATTCCCAACCCCTCCAAGCCGGATATCCGCGGAGGGGAGGATGTAACTCAAGACCTGAGCTTAGAATCAGGCAATGGGCTAGACTCATTGGACAATATCCAAGAATCCGAACCTCAGAGTTCGGAAGCTCTTCGGCCTCTGAATCTTAGATTGGGTGAGGTTTTAGATTCAACGCCACCCGCCCACCCGAACATAAGCGATCTTTCCCAAATCAGGCAAAAGCCCGAGGAAACAGTACATCATTACTGGGCCAGATTCCTCCTGGTTATGAACAGGATAAAGGAGTGCCGCGAGGGAGACGCAATCTCAATCTTCTGCAGTAATTGCATGGACGAGGGAATCCTTAACGCCATAAGTCGTCGTGATATTACACACTTCGCTGACTTGGCATCCATAGTACAAAAGTACTGTGCGATGGAAAGCGCCTGGAAAACCGAAATAAAATTTTGGGATAATCCGGCCCTGAATAGCAATCCCGTCCGAACTAAGAGGGTGCATCATCGTAAGACACCCGGGTTAAACACCAAAAAACCAAAACCCTCTATTGAGCATGGAACCGTACTGGAAAGATGGCTTGATGGACCCTATAAAATTCATAGTACAGAGGACGCCACACCAACTCACAGCCTTAGAGCATGTTGGATACTCCGGCAGGTGGCCAAAATTTGCGAGGACCTCCTAATTTTGGAGGCCGCAGAAAGCCATCCCGGGGACACCAGTACCGTTCTCGCAGTCTTCGAGACTTTCGCATCAAATAATATGTGAAAAAGAACACTCCGCAGCCTTGCCGAAGTCTATCAAGTAGCAACAATAAACCCATGGAGCGACACAGCTATTACCTTCAACGCAAGTGATGAACCTAAATTCCGAACAGCCCGAGCACCAGCCGCATTGGTCCTCAGTCCAATAGTGGACGGCTTTCGCCTCACCAAGGTACTCATGGACGGAGGCAGCGGATTGAACCTCATTTACGAGGAAACCCTTCAAAAAATGGGATTAGACTGGAATCGCATCGAGCGAAGCAGCACAACCTTTAGAGGAATAATTCCCAATCGGGAAGCGCGCTGCACAGGAAAAATCACACTAGATGTGGTGTTCGACACGCCGGATAATTACAGGTCCGAAGAGGTCACGTTTCAGGTGGCCCCGTTCAGTAGCGGATATCACGCCCTACTAGGGCGGGAAGCATTCACAATCTTCCAAGCAATACCCCATTACGGGTACATGAAGCTCAAGATGCCCGGGCCGAATGGAATTATCACTCTCGCTAGTGATCCGGACATAGCGCTCCGCGCCGAAAACAAGACAGCCGCATTGGCTCTTGAGGCACTATCTGAAGCCTTAGCGGCTGAGGAACTGACTGCGCTGCGCTCCACGGTTAACATGGATGATGTGATACTCGACAAGAGATCCAAGTCCACATCCTTCAAGCCAGCGGACGAAATAGTCAAATTCCAGGTCCATCCAATAGACCCCAATAAAACAGCTTCCATCGGGGCACGATTAAACCCTGATGTGGACGCCACACTGCGAGAATTTCTACGTGAAAATTGGGACATCTTCGCCTGGCACCCTTCAGACATGCCAGGAATCCCACGCAGGTTGGCCGAACACAGCTTAAATATCCTAAAAGGATTCAAACCTGTCAAACAAGCCCTTCGGCGTTTTTCCAAACCCAAGAGATAGGCCATGGGAGAGGAGCTAGCCAAGCTATTGGAGGCCGGATTCATTAGAGACATAAAACATCCGGACTGGCTAGCAAACTTGGTGATGGTACCAAAGAAGGACAAATCCTGGCGCCTGTGTGTTGATTTTAAAGACCTTAACAAGGCCCGCCCAAAGGATCCCTTCCCCCTCCCCCGCATCGATCAAATTATCGATGCCACCGCAAGACACGATTCGTTGTGTTTCCTCGACGCATACTCCGATTACCATCAAATAAAGATGGCAGAATCAGACCAAGACGCAACGGCATTCATCACACCATACGGCCCATTCTGCTTCAACACAATGCCCTTCGGGCTGAAAAACGCCGGCGCAACATATCAGCGCATGATTCAGACATGTCTGGCAAACCAGATCGGCAAGACAGTGGAGGCGTATGTGGATGATGTGGTCGTCAAAACAAGACATGTCGAATCTCTAGTAGACGACTTGAGGCTAACATTCGATAACCTCTGAAAATACGACATCAAGCTCAACCCAGAAAAATGCGTTTTCGGCGTTCCAGCCGGAAAGCTCTTGGGCTTCATTGTATCCGGTAGAGGAATTGAAGCAAATCCAGCCAAGATCCGAGCCTTGTCGCAATTGGATATCCCAAAGGACCTCAAACAAATACAAAAATTAACCGGATGCGTGGCGGCTCTAAGCCGCTTTATCTCCCGCTTGGGAGAAAAGGCACTGCCCCTTTATCGCCTCCTTCGGCGCACCGAAAACTTCGAGTGGACGGATGCTGCCACGGCCGGACTCGATGAAATAAAATCCATATTGGCAACAAACCCAGTCCTGGCCGCGCCAAACACCGGCGAACCAATGCTATTGTACATTGCAGCAACCCATCAAGTTGTCAGCGCAGTGCTCGTCGTCGAGCGGGAAACGGACGGACACAAATTCCCCCCTTCAAAGGCTGGTCTACTACGTGTCCACTGTCCTCACTCCATGCAAATCATGGTACCCACATTATCAAAAGATTGCATACGCGGTATTCATGGCATCCCAGAAGCTACGACACTACTTTCAAGAGTGTTCGATAACAGTAGCCTCGAAAGTACCACTCAACTATATTATCAACAACTGGGACGCAACGGGCCGGATCGCAAAATGGGCCATTGAGCTCCTCCCGTTCGATATAATCTATAAGCCACGGCGAGCTATTAAATCACAAGTTTTGGCCGACTTCGTCGCAGAGTGGACGGAGGCCGAGCTCCCTAAAGAGTACGGAACATATTCCAACTGGATCATGCATTTCGACGGCTCCAAAATGTTGGCCGGATTAGGGGCTGGCATCATCTTGACGTCCCCCACAGGAGACACAGTTCAATATGTGCTCCAGATCATGTACACGGACTCCAACAATGCAGCCGAATATGAGGCCCTCCACGGTCTCCGGATGGCAGTATCCATGGGCATTCAGCGCCTAGAGGTACGCGGGGATTCGAACCTCGCGATATCCCAAATAAATGGAGACTTGGACGCCAAGGATCCAAAAATGGCAGCTTACTGCAACGCCGTCCTAAAAATGTCAACTCGGTTCGAAGGGCTGGATTTCATCATATAGCCCGAGAAAACAATCAGGCAGCGGATGTCCTGGCACGCATTGGAGCAAAACATGATGCAGTCCCCCCCAACATCTTTTTAGAAAGACTGTTCAAGCCATCCGTAGTATGGGAGGGGGAACCCGCAGATAATAGCCCGGACCTAACCGCACCACTCGACGCCGAACAATCTGACATAATCGGAGGCTCTGCCACCGAGATTACACCTTCAGCCCACGTAATAATGGCAGTCATCGCCCCGTGGACAGAACCATTCCTAGCCTACCTTACTAGGCAAGAACTCCCGGAGGACCAAAACGAGGCACGCTGCATAGTGCGGCGATCTAAAGCCTATAAAGTCCACGAGGGAGAGCTTTATAAGAAAAGCACTACCGGAGTCCTTCAAAGGTGCATCTCCGAAGAGGAAGGGCGGAACCTGCTGGCTGAAATTCATGCCGGACTCGGTGGCCACCATGCTGCAGCTCGGTCCCTTGTAAGCAAGGCTTTCCGTACAGGCTTCTACTGGCCGACGACCCGGGCAGACGCTCAGGACTTGGTCCAACGATGCGTCGGTTGCCAGCTTTTTGCAAACCAAAGCCATATACCACCCACCGCCATCCGAACTATCCCCATCACTTGTCCTTTCGCGGTCTGGGGGCTTGACATGGTTGGACCCCTTAAAGGCAGAACCCACAAGAAAAAATACTTGCTGGTCATGGTGGATAAGTTCACCAAATGGATAGAAGCCAAGCCTGTTAAGACGGCCGAATCCGGACCTGTGATAGACTTCATATCCGGGGTTTTACACCGTTACGACGCCCCCCACAGCATCATCACTGATAACGGCACAAATTTTACTGCCGACAAGGTAAAACTCTGGTGCAAAAACATGGGCATCAAGCTCGATTATGCTTCTATCTATCACCCATAAACTAACGGCCAGGTCAAACGTGCAAATGGTCTTATCATGAGTGGCATTAAACCCATACTAGTGCGGTCCCTCAAGGAATCTAACACGCACTGGGTAGAGGAGCTCGACTCCGTACTCTGGGGGCTACGGACCACGCCGAATCGCACCACCGAATATACACCATTCTTTATGGTGTACGGCGCAGAGGCAGTTCTGCCTTGTGACATAATTCATGACTCACCTCGAGTGCGCATGTTCTACGCCTGCCGGATAAGAAAAAGGACAAACTCAAGCCCAACTGGGAATGTCCCTTCATAATCGACCAAGTCCTGACTGGCGGAGTGTACCGCCTGCGAGATGGGTCGGATAACCGACTCGAGCCGAACCCATGGAACGCCGCCCGTCTCCGAAGATTCTATGCCTAGCGCCAGACTCTGTGTTTGTCTCCTTCCTCTGTCCATTTTTTATATTTTCTGTCTTACATTTCTCTCCTTCCCCTCTTTTCTCTTATAGCCCTTAAAGGCTCACCAAGCGACGCGCTACTCGCGCTCATTAAACCTGGGGGCTTCTTTAAAACAGAAGCTTATTTATACAGGCTTCACGCCCAACACATGCGTTGAACTTCTGCATGTACCTTTTCTTCACCATTATATGCATCGATATGACTTAAGTTTTGGCCAAGCTGGGTTGCTGTAACACCCCGGATATGATTTACCCATTATGTATTCCAACTCTTGCCGTTTCCGGCGTTAAGTTATTTTATTTTCTCGAGTTTGGGTTTTTGTCCCCGTGTGTTGTTGTTGTTGTCATGCATCTCATATCATTTCATCATGTGCATTGCATTTGCATACGTGTTCATCTCATGCATTCGAGCATTTTCCCCGTTGTCTGTTTTGCATTCCGACGCTTCGTTCTCCTCCGGTGGTCATTTCTACCTTTCTTTCGTGTGTGGGGATTAAACATTTCCGGATTGGACTGAGACTTGCCAAGCGGCCTTGGTTTACTACCGGTAGACCACCTGTCAAGTTTCGTACCATTTGGACTTCGTTTGATACTCCAACGGTTAACCGAGGGACCGAAAAGGCCTCATGTGTGTTGCAGCCCAACACCCCTCCAATTTGGCCCAAAACCCACCAAAAGCCTCTCCATCGTCTAGAGCGTTCGATCACGATCGCGTGGCCAAAAACCGCACTCCATTTGGAGCCTCCTAGATCCCTCTACCTATAAATATAGCCTCCTCCCCGAAAACCCGGGTCTTTTCGCACCCTAACCTAGCGCCCCTTCCCCTCCGCGCGCCGAACAACGTCCGGGCCGCGCCGGACAGGTCGCTGCCACCGCCCGCAGCCAGTGGCGTGCCACCACGTGGCGGTCGTCGTCCCACTCCGCCGCCAGGCCCGCTCGGCCCGCGTCCGGCCCTCCTGGCCCAGAGGCGCGCCCCCGCCGCCTGCCTCCTCGCCCCGACACCTGCCTCCTCGTCCCCGACGCTGGCGCTGCGCCCCGCCGCCCGCCGCCACCGCGCCGACCTCCGCCTCCGGCGCCGCCCTGCCGCAGTTGCACTCCGGCGCCGCCCGCGGCCACCTCGCCGCGCCCGAGCCACCGTGGTTTCCTCTCCGGCCACCCTCCGTCGTCTCCTCTCCGACCGGCCATCGCGACAAGTCCCCGGATCCGGCGATCCTCGACGTCTCCGGCGAGAGCCCCGGCGAGCTCAGATCTGGCCTCGATTCGCGCGCCGCGAGGAACCCTAGATCTAGCGGTTGACTTTCCCCCTCTCTAGTAATTTTTTTGCAAACTTCATCATGCCGTAACTCCGCATCCGTAGCTCCGTTTTGGGCATATAGCATATCAAAATGTTCGTCTCAAAGAGCACATCATTTCATCTCATTGCATAATTTTCATTTGAGTTCATCTTGATGCCTGAAATGCTGTTAGAAGAATGCTATTTGAGATATTTGTCAGATCTGCTGCTCCAATTAGATATTTGCCATTTTTGCTATGATTATTGTGTGCATGATATGCCCATGAGCTCTACATGTGTTTTGTTATATGTTTTGCCATCTATCCGGAGGTGCAACCCATGTATTTTTGTGATGTGTGTGGTGACTAGCACAAGCTTGTAAAGTGGTGCACTTGTTAATGCTGATTTCAGGGACTTAGCAATTCCACCAAGTCCTTGGTCTGTTTATTTCAATATGCCATATGTTCATGTTGTTTCCTAGTGATCTGTGCCTCTTTTGAGGATGATCGGTAAGGATGTTTTGTTAATCTTGTAGTGCTCTATCCATCCATGTCTTTGTTTGCAATTATGGAGCACCCTAGCTTGAGTCAATCAAGCTCTACTTTTGTCATTTTGTGAATCTGGGCAGATTGTCTACTTGTTAGCGATTTTGCCGATGATGTTGTACTTGATCTGTGCATGCTATGTTATTGTTCTTGCCACGTCTAGCTTGCATAATGTGTATTCTTGATGGGTGTATGCTTAGATTGTCATGACATGCTCTGTAGTGAGTGCATCGAGCTCGTAAACATGCCTCCTTGATATCTGTTTCAGCATGCTCCAGTTTTCACTAAGTCTGAGAACTGATTATGTTTTTGCCATGTTGACATGCTTGCAAATGTATTTTCTGATCCCTTTTGGCTCAATGTCACTAAGGGACTTTTGTTAAGCTCTTTGAGTAGCTCCATGCCATGCTTTACTTTGCCATGTTCAGGTCCTGTAGCATATAGTTTTATTGCTCCAAATAGTGCTATCTGATCTGAAATTCCAGACAAGTGTTAATTTCACAAAGTCTGAAATCTGTTTGCCAAATGCATTTTTGCCATGCTTGTTTGAACCTGTTAATGGATGAATTGGCCGTAGCTTAGTGCTAGACTTTTGTAAGAATCTTGAATGGATCCCTGCCATGTATTTTGATGCCATGTTTGGGTGCTGTAGCATGTTCATCTCGTTGCATTTAGTTGGCTACTTGCTGTAAATCGCAGACCGGTGTCATTTTTGAAACCCTTGCCATTTCCAAACCGTGACTCCGATTCCGGCGTTCTTTATATCGTTTTCAAGCAATTTCATCTCATCTTTACATTGGAACACTTGGATTTCCAAGATGAGGCCAGGTTCTTTCATCTCTTGTCAAATCTTGCATATGCATCCCGCATCGCATCCCGCATAGCATACCATCCTTACATCATATTGTTTGAGCCTTGCACGTGGTTGATTGTGTCCTTGTTGCTTGTTTGTCTTGTTTGGGTAGAGCCGGGAGACGAGTTCGCTAACGAGGAGCCCGTTGAGTTTGCTTTCGAGGATCCAGTCAACTCTGACAACGTTGCAGGCAAGATGATCATACCCTTGAAATCACTACTATCTTTGCTTTGCTAGATGCTCGCTCTTTTGCTATGCCATGCTACGATGCCTACCACTTGCTTTCAAGCCTCCCAAATTGCCATGTCAAACCTCTAACCCACCATGTCCTAGCAAACCGTTGATTGGCTATGTTACTGCTTTGCTCAGCCCCTCTTATAGCGTTGCTAGTTGCAGGTGAAGATTGGAGACCGTTCCTTGTTGGAACATTATTTACTTGTTGGGATATCATTATATTGCCATGTTATCTTAATGCATCTATATACTTGGTAAATGGTGGAAGGCTCGGCCTCTCGCCTAGTGTTTTGTTCCACTCTTGCCGCCCTAGTTTCCGTCATATCGGTGTTATGTTCCCGGATTTTGCGTTCCTTATGCGGTTGGGTGATAATGGGAACCCCTTGATAGTTCGCCTTGAATAAAGCTTTTCCAGCAATGCCCAACCTTGGTTTTACCATTTTCCACCTAGCCTCTTTTTCCCTTGGGTTTCCGAAGCCCGAGGGTCATATTATTTTAAACCCCCCGGGCCAGTGCTCCTCTGAGTGTTGGTCCACCTCGTCAGCCGCCGGTGGCTACCAGGGGCAACTCTGGGCTGGCCTACTGGAAGTTTAGACAATCTGAGTGTGCCCTGAGAACGAGATATGTGCAGCTCCTATCAGGATTTGTTGGCACATTCGGGTGGTGTTGCTGGATTTGTTTTGACTTGTCGAAGTGTCTTGTAGAACCGGGATACCGAGCCTGATCAGAACGTCTCGGGAGAAGGTCTATTCCTTCGTTGACCGTGAGAGCTTGTCATGGGCTAAGTTGGGACCCCCTGCATGGATTTGAACTTTCGAAAGCCGTGCCCGCGGTTATGGGCAGATGTGAATTTGTTAATGTCCGGTTGTAGATAACTTGAACCTTAACTTAATTAAAATGAATCAACTGTGTGAGTTACTGTGATGGTCTCTTCTCGGCGGAGTTCGGGAAGTGAACACGGTGTTGGAGTAATGCTTGCGCAGGTTGCTCTCTAGTTTCTCGCTCGCGCTTTGCCTCCTCTTCTCGCTCTCTTTTGCGAACAGGATAGCCACCATATATGCTAGTCGCTTGCTGCAGCTCCACATATATTTACCTTGCCTTACCTATTAAGCTTGCATAGTCTTGATCGCGAGGGTGCGAGATTGCTGAGTCCCTGTGGCTCACAGATTACTATTACACCAGATACAGGGCCTGATGATTCCGCTCCAGATGGCGCACTCGAGCTCAAGTGGGAGTTCGACGAGGACTCTTAACGATACTACGTGTCTTTCCCCGATGATCAGTAGTGGTGCCCAGTTGGGGGTGATCGGGACCGTGTCGCATGTTGGGTTATCTTTTATTTTGGCGCCGTAGTCGGGCCATGAGTGTTTGAATGTTGTAATGCTATTTATGTACTTGATTGACGTGGCGAGTGTAAGCCAACTATGTTATCTCCCCTTTTATTGTCTATATTACATGGGATGTTGTGAAGATTGCCTAACTTGCGACATTGCTTTCAATGCGGTTATGCCTCTAAGTCATGCTCCGACACGTGGGAGATATAGCTGCATCATGGGTGTTACAAGTTGGTAATCAGAGACTTCCCCGACTTAGGAGCCCCCTGCTTGATCGAATCGCTGGCGTTGTTGAGTCTAGAAAAATGTTTTGAGTCTTATAGGATTATATATATATATCGGAGAGTAGCATTCTTTTTACTCCTCAGTCCCTTCGTCGCTCTAGTGAGGCCTCCTGGCATAGAGTTTTGACTCTTGTCTCCTCAAATTTCACTAAATTTTTTTAGGATCACGCGGGTATCTTGGAATCGTTTCGATGGTTCTGTGACGAGAACATTGTTCTTGGTGCCTCCTGACATTTAGGGGTTGTGGCAGTGTCCTGGGGAGTTGAGCTCCGAGGTGTTGACGTCACAATTTTATCATTGCAGTTCTGGAATACTTGAGTTTCGCCGACATCGAAAATCTCCTTTATGCAGCTGTTGGTGAGATAACCTCGACGCCACCCAGTACTGGGACGGGAGTTCGGGAGTATTGCCATAACTCATATAACGGATGCTTTTCGAAGGTTGAGGTAAATGATTTCCGAAGGTTTCTTGGTTATGTGTTGAAGGATGGATACAGCTGGATGTAGGAGTTGCTAGTTTTGGGTGAGATATTATGCTTCCCCTGTATCCCCAACACCTGATTGCATAACCAGAAAGTTTCGGGAGTTTCATAGGTGGGAATTCTAGTAGCTCTAGTTCTTCTTCCACAGATAATTGGTTTGAGATTGGGATTTCTTACCGAGTATTCGTTCTTGATCCATACCTTGTTGATTTATTTCTCTACCTAAATTCCTTGTGGCTTCTCAATTTATGGATATGTGACCATTTCAAGAGGAATGCATTCGTTCTTATGTTCGGATGTGAAGACTTTATGTTGCAATTTTCATTCCGTTGGATTCAGCTTCAATATTTGTCTATCAATGTGCTAATGGATGTCAACCTCTTCAGGATGGCTCCTCCAACGCGCATGACTCCGAATCCTGATCCGCCACCACCTCCACCTCCTCCGGAGGCATGGCAAGCTGTGATGGCCGCAACTAATGCAAACACGCAGTTGATCATGCAAATTCTTCAAGAGCGCAATCAAGCGAATCAAGGCAATCAAGGCAACCAAGGCAACAATCAGAATCACTTTTCTACACTCAACCAATTCCTTGCTAACGGGCCAAAGACTTTCAGCAATTGTGTTGAGGCAATTGATGCTGACGATTGGCTCGTGGATCTATGCAAGCATTTCGAGTGCAGTAACGTCAGGCCTGAGGACTTTGTCAAGTTCGCTTCCTTCCAACTCAAAGACCAAGCTGCAGAATGGTTCCAGCAGTACAAGGATTCCAGAGGTGGACGTGTGATTACCTGGGATGAATTCCGTCAAGATTTCAGGGCTCATCATATCCCTCAGAGCGTGGTTGAAAGCAAGCGTGAGGAATTCCGCAACCTGAAGCAAGGCTCTTTGTCTGCCTATGACTACAACAAGTTGTTCCAGAAGCTCGCCCGCTTTGCTAAGCAGGACGTCCCTGATGAGAAGAGCATGATATACCAGTTCAGGGGTGGTCTCAGAGAAGAAATCCAGCTAGCTCTTGTTCTCTTTGAGCCCTTGAGGTACGATGAGTTCTACAACATGGCATTGAAGCAAGAGGCTGCTCAACTGAGGTGTGATGCTTCCAAGAAGCGAGTCCGAGATGCTACTCCGTCTTCCTCTACTCAAGTGGCCAAGCAGCAGAAATATTGGCTTCCTCCTCCTCCTCCGTTCCGTCAGCCGTATCAGAAGAGCAAAGGTGGCAGTGGATCTTCCCACCCTGGCTTTCAGAACAAGACTTCGTCTCAAGCTCCAAGATCGAGTGCTCCGTACCACCGTCCGCTTTCAGAGGTCACGTGCAACAAGTGCCAACAGAAGGGTCACTATGCCAACAAATGCTTCAATCAGAGGCGTCTTCCTCCTCCTCCTCCCGTGAGATCGGCAAGTACAGCTGTGGTCAAGCATAACCCCAAGTACGCCAAGGTCAACATGGTGAATGCAGCTCAGGCAGAGGACTCGTCAGATGTCATCATGGGTAACCTTCCTGTTAACGATGTTCCTGCAAAAGTTCTTTTTGACACTGGTGCATCGCATTGTTTCATCTCGAGACCTTTTGCATCTAAGCATGGGTGGTATGCTCAAGTTATGCATAAACCATTAGCAGTTGTCTCTCCGGGTAGATGTTTGCTCGCTAACTATGAGATTCCGGATATTTCTATCTCGATGGGTGATTTCAAGTTTCTGGCTTCTCCAATGGTTCTTGGTGACTCGGATATTGATCTTATTCTCGGGATGGATTGGCTTTCTAAGCACAAGGCTCAGCTTGATTGTGCAGCCAGACAGATTCAATTGACTCACTCGTCTCAGGATGTTATTGTCTTTGCCGCTCGTGATGATACCATCCGTCTGTTTTCTCTCAATGAGAAGGGTGAACTCGACGCCATCTCGCAAATTCCAGTCGTTTGTGAATATCAAGACGTCTTTCCAGAAGAGCTTCCAGGAATGCCTCCGCACTGGCCAATTGAATTCGTCATTGATCTTGAGCCTGGCACGGAACCTGTTTGCAAATGTCCTTACAAGCTCGGACCTGAAGAGTTGAAGGAGCTGAAGAAGCAACTCGATATTCAAGAGAGAATGGGTCTCATCCAGCCTAGTTCTTCTCCGTGGGGTGTGGTGTTCTTTTTGTGAAGAAGAAGGATGGAACGGACCGGCTTTGTGTTGATTACCGTCCATTGAACAAGAAGACTATCAAGAACAAGTACCCACTTCCCAACATCAATGAGCTGTTCGAACAACTCAAAGGTGCCCAAGTATTCTCCAAGCTTGATCTCCGTATGGGTTATCATCAGATTCGAATCTGTGAGCAAGATATTCCCAAGACGGCCTTCAGGACAAGCTATGGTTCATATGAATACGCTGTCATGTCTTTTGGCCTCGTCAACGCTCCTCCGACTTTCTCTGACATGATGAATTTCATTTTCAACGCCTACACCAATGACTTCATTTTGGTCTATCTCGACGACATTCTGGTTTTCTCGAAGAACAAGGAAGATCATGCCAAGCACTTGCGTTTGGTACTCGATAAGCTCAGGGAACATCAGTTCTACGCCAAGTTCTCCAAGTGCGAATTTTCGCTCGATGAGGTTCTTTATCTTGGTCATATCATATCTGCCAAGGGCATTGCGGTGAATCCTGAGAAGGTGTCTGCAATTGTGAATTGGGAACCTCCTCAGAATGTGAAGCAACTCCGTAGCTTCCTCGGCCTAGCAAGCTATTGTCGAAGATTCGTTGAAAACTTTTCTAAGATCGTGAAGCCTCTCTCAAATCTTCTCCAGAAGCACGTCAAGTACGTTTGGTCTCCGGAGTGTGACATTGCTTTCAACACTTTGAAAGAGAAATTGGTCACCGCTCCAGTTCTGACTCCGCCTGATGAATCCAAGTCGTATGAGGTCTTTTGTGATGCATCTCTCCAAGGTCTTGGCGCACTGTTGATGCAAGAGAAGAAAGTTGTTGCTTATACCTCTCGCCAATTGAAGCCCAATGAAAATAACTACCCCACTCATGACCTCGAGTTGGCGGCAGTTGTGCATGCTCTTTTGACTTGGAGACATCTCTTATTGGGAAGAAAAGTGGACATTTTCACTGATCACAAGAGTCTCAAGTACATCTTCACTCAGCCTAATCTCAACCTCAGGCAAACTCGATGGGTCGAAATGATTCAAGAGTATAATCCGAGTATCGAGTATACTTCAGGCAAGGCCAATGTGATTGCTGACGCTTTGAGCAGGAAGGCTTACTGCAACAGTCTGATTCTCAAGCCTTATCAACCCGAGCTTTGTGAAGCTTTCCGCAAACTTAATCTGCAAGTTGTTCCTCAAGGTTTCCTCGCCAACCTTCAAGTCTCTCCTACCTTGGAAGACCAGATTCGCCAAGCTCAGCTTCTTGATGCTATGGTGAGAAAGGTGAAGATTGGGATTGCCAAGAGTCAACCCAAGTACAAGTGCTACCGCCTTGATGACAAGGATACTCTCTTCTTCGAGGATCGTATTGTCGTGCCCAAAGGTGAGCTTCGTAAAGTGATCATGAACGAGGCTCACAATTCTCTCCTCTCCATCCACCCTGGGAGCACGAAGATGTATCAGGACCTCAAGCAGGCTTATTGGTGGACTCGAATGAAGCGCGAGATTGCTCAGTTCGTGAATGAGTGTGATGTCTGCAGAAGAGTGAAGGCAGAACACCAAAGGCTAGCTGGTCTCCTCCAACCTCTTGCCATTCCAGAATGGAAGTTCGACCACATTGAGATGGACTTCGTGACTGGGTTTACAAAGTCCAAACATGGAAATGATGCTATATTCGTTGTCATCGACAAACTCACTAAAGTGGCTCACTTTCTGCCTATCAAAGAGTCTACCACGGCAGCTCAATTGGCGGAACTCTATACCTCTCGAATTGTCTCTCTGCACGGTATTCCACATGTGATCTCTTCAGACCGTGGCAGCATCTTTACCTCAAAGTTTTGGGATTCTTTTCAGAAGGCCATGGGCACCAACATCCGCTTCAGCACAGCTTTCCATCCTCAAACTAGCGGTCAAGTCGAGCGTGTCAACCAGATTCTTGAAGATATGCTCAGGGCTTGTGTGATCTCCTTCGGCATGAAGTGGGAGGATTGTCTTCCTTATGCTGAATTCTCCTACAATAACAGTTTTCAAGCAAGTTCGGGCAAGGCCCCATTTGAAATTCTGTATGGCAGGAAGTGCCGTACCCCTCTCAACTGGTCTGAAACCGGTGAACGTCAGCTTTTGGGTAATGACTTAATCACAGAGGCAGAGGAAATGTGCAAAGTCATTCGAGATAACCTCAAAGCAGCCCAATCGCGCCAGAAGAGCTACTATGATAGTAAGCACCGTGATTTGGCTTTCGAGATCGGAGATCATGTGTACCTCCGCGTCTCTCCGATGAAAGGTACTCGTTGCTTCGGTATCAAAGGGAAGCTTGCCCCTAGATACGTGGGACCTTTCAAGATTGTCAGCAAGAGAGGCGATCTCGCCTATCAACTCGAGCTTCCTTCAAACTTTGCAAATGTTCATGACGTGTTCCATGTCTCTCAGCTCCGAAAGTGCTTCAAGACTCCTGACCGCACCGTCAACTTCGAGGACATTGAGCTCCAAGAAGATCTCTCCTATCGTGAGCACCCAGTTGCTATTCTTGAAGAGACTGAACGCAAGACTCGCAACAAGTCGATCAAATTCCTCAAAGTCAAGTGGTCACACCATTCCGACCGTGAAGCCACCTAGGAATGCGAGGATCACCTCCGTTCTGAGTACCTAGCGTTCTTTCAGTCCTAGCTCTCGGGACGAGATCCTTTCGTAGTGGTGGAGTGTTGTAACACCTCGGATATGATTTACCCATTATGTATTCCAACTCTTGCCGTTTCCGGCGTTAAGTTATTTTATTTTCTCGGGTTCGGGTTTTTGTCTCTGTGTGTTGTTGTTGTTGTTGTCATGCATCTCATATCATTTCATCATGTGCATTGCATTTGCATACGTGTTCATCTCATGCATTCGAGCATTTTCCCCGTTGTCCGTTTTGCATTCCGACGCTTCGTTCTCCTCCGGTGGTCATTTCTACCTTTCTTTCGTGTGTGGGGATTAAACATTTCCGGATTGGACCGAGACTTGCCAAGCGGCCTTGGTTTACTACCGGTAGACCGTCTGTCAAGTTCCGTACCATTTGGACTTCGTTTGATACTCCAACGGTTAACCGAGGGACCGAAAAGGCCTCGTGTGTGTTGCAGCCCAACACCCCTCCAATTTGGCCCAAAACCCACCAAAAGCCTCTCCATCGTCTAGAGCGTTCGATCACGATCGCGTGGCCGAAAACTGCACTCCATTTGGAGCCTCCTAGCTCCCTCTACCTATAAATATAGCCTCCTCCCCGAAAACCCGGGTCTTTTCGCACCCTAACCTAGCTCCCCTTCCCCTCCGCGCGCTGGACAACGTCCGGGCCGTGCCGGACAGGTCGCCGCCGCCGCCCGCAGCCAGTGGTGTGCCGCCACGTGGCCGCCGTCGTCCCACTCCGCCGCCAGGCCCGCTCGGCCCGCGTCCGGCCCTCCTGGCCCAAAGGTGCGCCCCCGCCGCCTGCCTCCTCGCCCCGACGCCTGCCTCCTCGTCCCCGACGCTGGCGCTGCGCCCCGCCGCCCGCCGCCACCGCGCCGACCTCCGCCTCCGGCACCGCCCCGCCGCAGTTGCACTCCGGCGCCGCCCGCGGTCACCTTGCCGTGCCCGAGCCACCGTGGTTTCCTCTCCGGCCACCCTCCGTCGTCTCCTCTCCGACCGGCCATCGCGACAAGTCCCCGGATCCGGCGATCCTCGACGTCTCCGGCGAGAGCCCCGGCGAGCTCAGATCTGGCCTCGGTTCGTGCGCTGCGAGGAACCCTAGATCTAGCAGTTGACTTTCCCCCTCTCTAGTAATTTTTTTGCAAACTTCATCATGCCGTAACTCCGCATCCGTAGCTCCGTTTTGGGCATATAGCATATCAAAATGTTCGTCTCAAAGAGCACATCATTTCATCTCATTGCATAATTTTCATTTGAGTTCATTTTGATGCCTGAAATGCTGTTAGAAGAATGCTATTTGAGATATTTGTCAGATCTGCTGCTCCAATTAGATATTTGCCATTTTTGCTATGATTATTGTGTGCATGATATGCCCATGAGCTCTACATGTGTTTTGTTATATGTTTTGCCATCTATCCGGAGGTGCAACCCATGTATTTTTGTGATGTGTGTGGTGACTAGCACAAGCTTGTAAAGTGGTGCACTTGTTAATGCTGATTTCAGGGACTTAGCAATTCCACCAAGTCCTTGGTCTGTTTATTTCAATATGCCATATGTTCATGTTGTTTCCTAGTGATCTGTGCCTCTTTTGAGGATGATCGGTAAGGATGTTTTGTTAATCTTGTAGTGCTCTATCCATCCATGTCTTTGTTTGCAATTATGGAGCACCCTAGCTTGAGTCAATCAAGCTCTACTTTTGTCATTTTGTGAATCTGGGCAGATTGTCTACTTGTTAGCGATTTTGCCGATGATGTTGTACTTGATCTGTGCATGCTATGTTATTGTTCTTGCCACGTCTAGCTTGCATAATGTGTATTCTTGATGGGTGTATGCTTAGATTGTCATGACATGCTCTGTAGTGAGTGCATCGAGCTCGTAAACATGCCTCCTTGATATCTGTTTCAGCATGCTCCAGTTTTCACTAAGTCTGAGAACTGATTATGTTTTTGCCATGTTGACATGCTTGCAAATGTATTTTCTGATCCCTTTTGGCTCAATGTCACTAAGGGACTTTTGTTAAGCTCTTTGAGTAGCTCCATGCCATGCTTTAATTTGCCATGTTCAGGTCCTGTAGCATATAGTTTTATTGCTCCAAATAGTGCTATCTGATCTGAAATTCCAGACAAGTGTTAATTTCACAAAGTCTGAAATCTGTTTGCCAAATGCATTTTTGCCATGCTTGTTTGAACCTGTTAATGGATGAATTGGCCGTAGCTCAGTGCTAGACTTTTGTTAAGCATCTTGAATGGATCCCTTCCATGTATTTTGATGCCATGTTTGGGTTCTGTAGCATGTTCATCTCGTTGCATTTAGTTGGCTACTTGCTGTAAATCGCAGACCGGTGTCATTTTTGAAACCCTTGCCATTTCCAAACCGTGACTCCGATTCCGGCGTTCTTTATATCGTTTTCAAGCAATTTCATCTCATCTTTACATTGGAACACTTGGATTTCCAAGATGAGGCCAGGTTCTTTCATCTCTTGTCAAATCTTGCATATGCATCCCGCATCGCATCCCGCATAGCATACCATCCGTACATCATATTGTTTGAGCCTTGCACGTGGTTGATTGTGTCCTTGTTGCTTGTTTGTCTTGTTTGGGTAGAGCCGGGAGACGAGTTCGCTAACGAGGAGCCCGTTGAGTTTGCTTTCGAGGATCCAGTCAACTCTGACAACGTTGCAGGCAAGATGATCATACCCTTGAAATCACTACTATCTTTGCTTTGCTAGATGCTCGCTCTTTTGCTATGCCATGCTACGATGCCTACCACTTGCTTTCAAGCCTCCCAAATTGCCATGTCAAACCTCTAACCCACCATGTCCTAGCAAACCGTTGATTGGCTATGTTACTGCTTTGCTCAGCCCCTCTTATAGCGTTGCTAGTTGCAGGTGAAGATTGGAGACCGTTCCTTGTTGGAACATTATTTACTTGTTGGGATATCATTATATTGCCATGTTATCTTAATGCATCTATATACTTGGTAAATGGTGGAAGGCTCGGCCTCTCGCCTAGTGTTTTGTTCCACTCTTGCCGCCCTAGTTTCCGTCATATCGGTGTTATGTTCCCGGATTTTGCGTTCCTTATGCGGTTGGGTGATAATGGGAACCCCTTGATAGTTTGCCTTGAATAAAGCTTTTCCAGCAATGCCCAACCTTGGTTTTACCATTTGCCACCTAGCCTCTTTTTCCCTTGGGTTTCCGAAGCCCGAGGGTCATATTATTTTAAACCCCCCGGGCCAGTGCTCCTCTGAGTGTTGGTCCACCTCGTCAGCCGCCGGTGGCTACCAGGGGCAACTCTGGGCTGGCCTACTGGAAGTTTAGACAATCTGAGTGTGCCCTGAGAACGAGATATGTGCAGCTCCTATCGGGATTTGTTGGCACATTCGGGTGGTGTTGCTGGATTTGTTTTGACTTGTCGAAGTGTCTTGTAGAACCGGGATACCGAGCCTGATCAGAACGTCTCGGGAGAAGGTCTATTCCTTCGTTGACCGTGAGAGCTTGTCATGGGCTAAGTTGGGACCCCCTGCATGGATTTGAACTTTCGAAAGCCGTGCCCGCGGTTATGGGCAGATGTGAATTTGTTAATGTCCGGTTGTAGATAACTTGAACCTTAACTTAATTAAAATGAATCAACTGTGTGAGTTACTGTGATGGTCTCTTCTCGGCGGAGTTCGGGAAGTGAACACGGTGTTGGAGTAATGCTTGCGCAGGTTGCTCTCTAGTTTCTCGCTCGCGCTTTGCCTCCTCTTCTCGCTCTCTTTTGCGAACAGGATAGCCACCATATATGCTAGTCGCTTGCTGCAGCTCCACATATATTTACCTTGCCTTACCTATTAAGCTTAAATAGTCTTGATCGCGAGGGTGCGAGATTGCTGAGTCCCTGTGGCTCACAGATTACTATTACACCAGATACAGGGCCTGATGATTCCGCTCCAGATGGCACACTCGATCTCAAGTGGGAGTTCGACGAGGACTCTTAACGATACTACGTGTCTTTCCTTTCCGATGATCAGTAGTGGTGCCCAGTTGGGGGTGATCGGGACCGTGTCGCATGTTGGGTTATCTTTTATTTTGGCGCCGTAGTCGGGCCATGAGTGTTTGAATGTTAATGTTATTTATGTACTTGATTGACGTGGCGAGTGTAAGCAACTATGTTATCTCCCCTTTTATTGTCTATATTACATGGGATGTTGTGAAGATTGCCTAACTTGCGACATTGCTTTCAATGGGTTATGCCTCTAAGTCGTGCCTCGACACGTGGGAGATATAGCCACATCGAGGGCGTTACAGTTGCCTGGCTCCTGTGCTTACCCCTACGTTCCTAATTGTTCGGCTAGGCGATAAAGGGAGCACCTCTGCGATTGTTACTGCCGGATCAGCCGGATGTGTACCTCAGACTGGGTGAAGCCGAAAGCTAGGGTTCTTAAGGGAATATCCGGTCGGTGAACTAAAAGATGACCTTTTTTACTTACTTATATACATGCCCCCAGATGATTTTCCTGCATTTGCAGTCTGGACATGCACTTTAGGGCATGCCTCCCAGAGAAAGGAACCCGTAATGGAACTATTCTCTCTGGAAGATGTTTCTTACTAACCATGTAATATAACATAACTAGTTGGGCACTTGTCTGATAAAGCACTAATGACCCCTACGCCTGGTCTCCATGCATACCCCAGTTCGTGCATAACCGGTAGGGTATTCGGACACACTCCGGACCGTCAGGTCCCGAGGTCGAAGCGAAAAGGTCGGCAATGACAAACGATCTACAATCCGGTTAGAAGGCATTACACATGTCAATTAAAAATTACATAGTCACTCTGACTGACTGTATTCCTCTTCTATACCATCTAACATGCTGTCTAATTTACAGTCCTGCTGGGAATACTTCGCGGCCAATTCTACTTGGCCGTATGCTAAGCTTACAGGGATCTCCTTCCCATCAGGCCCCATAGGTCCGACCTCGGCCATGTGGTTGGGGTCAGCCTTTGTGTACCGCGTCTTCACCATGGCCCAGGCCTCCCTAGCGCCTTGGCGGCAGGCCGAAATCTTCCACAACCAGAAGCGCCGCCGCGCTCCCTTCAGCTTCTCCGCAAGCTCTCCAAGGCCCTCGAGCCTGGGGAGGGATGGCCATAAGGCTTGGGCAACACCCTGCATCGCCTGCCGAACTCGCTCGTGCAGTCGCGAGAGCTCGGGAAGAAGGTCACCCGTTGAACCAGGCATCTCCTCTGCATGACGACCTGTTAGCATACCTACAGACATAACTCTGTTAGTCGACTTCCCCGCCGAACTCCCTTTACAGAGTTCGTTAAAGCACTTACTATATATGCCGCGGCGAAGCCGTTGATTCTCCTTAGTGGAGTCCGACGGCTGGGCCCGAACACCCTTCAGTTCAACGCCCAGCTTGGTGTGGGCATCTTGGAGATCGTTCTTCTCCCGCCTCACCCTTGTCAGCATGCTCTCACCAGTCTTCAGCTGGCGTAGGAGTTGTTGCTTGTCCGGATTTAATCCGACGCCATCTGCAATTTTCTTTGTCAGATTCGCACCCACGCCGCACTTCGCAACATATTTATCTTTCAAAGCGTAAATTACTAGAGGGGGTCTCTTTGGGCTCCCCTGTCGCGGCTAGTGCGGCCTCAAGTTGGGCTTTGCACTCTTCCAGCTCCTGGGACAGTAGGGTATTCTTTTCTGTAAGAACCTGCATAACAAATGATCCTTAAATCAGTTATTCTAACTGTTTCAAGTCTCGAGGGCTACTGGTATATACATATATTTACCAAAATTTTCTTACCCGTATGTCTTTTACATACTGCTCCGTGGCTCTGGCTAAACCATTTTGAGCGGCACGGAGGTATGCATCTCCCGAATTGAAGGCATCCAATGCCTCTTGGGAGAAACAAGCGTCGCGGAGAACCGTCCGGTGACGCCTGTGGTTCATGGCACTCTCCACCTCGAAATTGGTGGCAGACAGCCTGTCCGCATCCTCTGTCAGAGGAGCGTCCGGTGCGCGCCTTGTGTTCGCCGCCGCTTCCGGACCAGGCGTTGGAGCCTGGCTGGTGGAGGCGCGATTGGCAACCTCTCCGGATATAGTCCGGCGAGGTCTCTTCGTCTTGAAGAGAGCACGAGCGTTAATATGCCCTGAAGGGATAACACCAGAGAAATAGATGGAGCGCTATACCTTTGCGTCAGCGTCTCAGTCCGGACTACATTTCTTTTTACCGCACGGGGCCCTGCGGCCCCTCGTTGGCTATCCGCCGCAGGTTCGGCCTCCCGCCTCAGAAATCTTCCCTGCAAAACACGGTTGTCGTTAGAAAAACTGAAATGCATGAGAATGGAATCCTTCTCAAGGGAATGAGACTTTGGTCTCTGTCACCTGGGAGGCCGGGATTAACCTTGGGTAATCGGCCGTAATGGCCACCAAGGTATTATCCTTGCTTAGCTGATGAAACACCCCGTCAATTAGCTCCACCGATATGTCCGGATCCTCTTCAGAGTCCGGATCGAGGGACCGTTCTGGATCCTCGGGCTGTGGAGGACGGTTGTTTATATCCTTTACTTCCTGACGCAGTTCCTGCATCAAAGTCGTTAGACTACATATTTAATCATGGGAGTATAAAGCGGATGGGTGAGCAAAATCGTGCACTTACCCAACTCGGAGGGTTATACATAGTGAATCCGCCCTGCGGGTTGACGCGGAGGAATTCCTCCTCTTCTCCCTTGTACAAAGAGGATATGATCTTTACTAGAGCGGCAGCTGAGGCCGGCCCCTTACGGCCGTAACGGGTGGCGTCGTCCTCCCCGTTAAAATCCCACATGGGGTGGCCTCTATATTGAAGCGGCTGCACCCCCCGCATAATGCATGCGGCCATGACTCCAATCATGGTTAGTCCGGAATGAGCTAATAGTCTTATCCGGCCCATCAGGTAAAGGACGTCCCTGTCGCTTTCCCTCTGAGAGCTCCGCGGACGCCAGCTTAAGCGTTTCTTTAATGGAGCACTGTTGAACTCGGGGAGACCGACCCGGATAGGATCCGGTAGCGGGACATCATCTATATAAAACCATTCCGAAGGCCACTCCTCGGACGCCTTTTTTGGGGTTCCGGATAGGTACCGGTCCCGGCGATGCGCCACACTTCGGCTCCGCCCACTTGATATATAGACCCCTCTTGAGAACGGGGCACCAGGCAGAATATCCTCTTCCACAGCGCGAAATGAGCCTCGACGCCCAGGAATAGCTCGCAAAGGGTGACGAAGCCCGCAATATGCAATATAGAGGCGGGCGTGAGATTGTGCAGCTGGAGGCCGTAGAACTCCAGAAGCCCACAGAGAAATGGATGAATTGGAAGTCCTAGTCCCCTTATTAGATAAGGGACAAGGCACACCCGCTCCCCTTTGGAAGGATTGGGGGTGCTCTCCGCTTGTTTTCCGCCATTATAGGTGGCGAGTCCGGCTCGGACCGGGACCATATAGGCCTGAGGGAGAAATCCTTTGGCCTGAAGCGACACTAACTCGCTGTGCGGGATGGAGCACCTCTCCCAGTCTCCAGGTTTAGGACTGGAAGGGCGAGAAGAGGAGCTGCGACGACTGGCCATGTTGGAATGGACCTTTGCTAGAGGCGCTCTGATGATTACTCGCAGGGAGGAGAAGGTGTGGTTTGGATCTGAATCCCCATCCCGTTAAATAGGCGGCTCGTTTATACAGCTAGGGGTGTGGATGTAAAAACACCCCGACTTTTCGCATTCGTTTGACACGTGGAAGACGGCCATTATTGGGCGTGGAAGCCAAGGAGCGCTACATTACAAAAATCGGACATTATTTCAACAGGTACACAGAATTTGGAGAAGAACCCACCTTGCAATGCCGAAGACAATCTACGCGCCGGACCCGTCGTCATTGAAGCCTGGTTCGGGGGCTACTAAGGGAGTCCTGGATTAGGGGGTGTTCGGATGGCCGAACTATACCTTCAGCCGGACTCCTGGACTATGAAGATACAAGATTGAAGACTTCATCCCGTGTCCGGATGGGACTTTCCTTGGCGTGGAAGACAAGCTTGGCGATGCGGATATTCAAGATCTCCTTCCATTGTAACCGACTTTGTGTAACCCTAACCCTCTCCGGTGTCTATATAAACCGGAGGGTTTTAGTCCGTAGGAGAACTTCATCATACAACAATCATACCATAAGCTAGCTTCTAGGGTTTAGCCTCTCTGATCTCGCGGTAGATCTACTCTTGTGCTACCCATATCATCAATATTAATCAAGCAGGACGTAGGGTTTTACCTCCATCAAGAGGGCCCGAACCTGGGTAAAACTTCGTGTCCCTTGTCTCCTGTTACCGTCCGGCCTAGACGCAGAGTTCGGGACCCCCTACCCGAGATCCGCTGGTTTTGACACCGACATTTTGCCCCGGACAGATCTTCGTCTTCGGCGGCTTCGCACTGCGGGCCAACTCGCTTGGCCACCTGGAGCAGATCGAAAGCTACGCCCCTGGCCGTCAGGTCAGGTTTGGAAGCTTAAACTACACGGCGGACATCCGCGGGGATTTGATCTTCGACGGATTCGAGCCACAGCCGAGCGTGCCGCACTGTCTCGAGGGGCATGATTTAGCTCTGCCGCCGAACAGTACCCTGGAGGCCGCACACACACCGGTTCCGACCCTTAATTCGGAGCCTATTGCGCCAATTGAGGATGAGCGGTTGGACGTCACCTCGGGGGATGCGATCTCAAAGGCGATCGAGCTAAACGCCAGTCCCGCGCTCCGCACGGCCCGTGACTCCGAGGAGCCGGATTCCTCTCCGAACATCGAGCATCCCGCGCCCCTACTGATCGAATCCGATTGGGCGCCGATAATGGAGTTCACCGCCGTGGACATCTTTCAGCACTCGCCCTTCGGTGACATCCTGAATTCTCTAAAGTCTCTCTCTTTATCAGGAGAGCCCTGGCTGCACTGTGGTCAGCAAGGATGGGATACGGACGATGAAGAAATTCAAAGCCCACCCACCACCCACTTGGTAGCCACTGTCGATAATTTAAACGACGTGCTCAACTTCGACTCCGCAGACATCGACAGCATGGACGACGATGCAGGAGATGTAGATGAACTAATGCCCACAGGGCATTGGACAGCCACCTCATCTCACGATGTGTACATGGTGGATACCCCTAATGGAAGCGACAACGAGGAAAAAGGGGATGGAACGAGGGATCGGTCCCTCGGAAAACAATCAAAACGTCGGCGTAAACGCCGACCCAAGCCCCGCCTCGATAAAGACCCAGCCATAGAGCAGGATGAGCCGGTAGACGACGAGCAGGCCTTAGAGCAACCGTCCGAACAGGGCAACACGGATAGAGAAACCGAACATCCCTCCCCCGGTGAAAATGGCACTCCGGACGACCTTACGCCGGATAAACTCACGGAGCAGAAGAACCTCCACAAGAGGCTCGTTGCAACAGCACGCAGCCTGAAAAAGCAGAAGCGGAAGCTAAAAACCGCGGAAGATGCACCCAGGATCAGATGGAGCAAAATAATCAATACCGCAGATAAATACGGCGACAGTCGCCGCACTAAAAGCTATCTGAAGAGAAAGCTACTGCCTGAATTCGACGAAGAGGCCCTAGAGCCCTCGCATTCAAAAAATAAGAAAGCCACACGGTCGGATAGATGACCCCATGGCTAGCATAAAGCGGCAAGCGGCGCCGCACTTAAACCGGCATGCGACCCACTTAAGGATTCGCATCAAGGCCTAGCCAGGTCCATTTACGGGCCAAGAAAGCAAGCTCTCGTAAGCAATGCAATAAACCCATTATCAGAATCCGGCACACCCAAATATAGGGGCGCCGCACACCCCCTATGTTTCACCGATGAGGTCCTGGATTATGAATTTCCAGAGGGATTCAAACCCATAAACATAGAGGCATATGATGGAACAACAGACCCTGGAGTCTGGATCAAGGATTATATCCTCCACATACATATGGCTAGAGGAGATGACCTCCACGCCATAAAATACTTACCCCTCAAGCTTAAAGGGCCAGCCCGGCATTGGCTTAAAAGCCTTCCTGAAAACACAATCGGAAGTTGGGAAGAGCTCGAGGAGGCTTTCCGAGCAAATTTTGAAGGGACCTATGTCTGCCCTCCGGATGCAGACGACCTTAGTCACATAACTCAACAGCCCGGAGTATCAGCTCGGCAATTCTGGAATAGATTTCTCACTAAAAAGAATCAGATAGTCGACTGTCCGGACGCCGAAGCTTTAGCAGCTTTCAGGCATAATGTCCGAGACGAATGGCTCGCCAGACACCTCGGCCAAGAAAAGCCAAGAACAATGGACGCACTAACAAGCCTCATGACCTGCTTTTGTGCAGGAGAGGACAACTGGTTGGCAAGATGTAGCACCAGCGACCCAAGTACATCCGAAACTAGGGATGGAAACGGAAAACCGCGACGCAATAAGGACCGTCGCCAGACTAAGGAAAAAAGTCCGAAGAGCACGACAATCAACGCCGGATTCAAAAGCTCACGACAGAATCAGACAAAGCCGTCCCTCCAGGATAACAGGGATGATCCATCCAACTTAAACAAAATCCTAGACAGGATATGTCAAATACACAGTACTCCCGGGAAGCCTGCCAACCATACCCACAGAGATTGTTGGGTCTTCAAACAATCCGGCAGACTCAATGCCGAACACAAGGGGCTCGACATACCAAGCGAAGACGATGATGAACCCCAAAAGCAGAACATAAGGAAACAAAAGAACTTCCCATAAGAAGTAAAAACAGTAAACTTACTTCACATAACAAAACGCGCGGCGCCCATAAAGGTACGCGCCACACGGCCTATCTCAAAGGAGTCTCGTCACTGGTTGTCAAAACCAATCATCGTCGACCATCTGGATTACTCCAGAAGTACCAGGAAAGCAGGCTGGACCGCCCTGGTACTCGATCCAATAATCGGCAGACTCCAATTTACAAATGTCCTAATGGACGGCGGCATCGGTCTAAACCTGATATATCAGGACACAATCCGCCACATGGGGATAGACCCAACAAGAATTTGTCACAGCAAAACCTCCTTTCAAGGGGTAACGCCAGGTCCGGACACCCGGTGCATGGGTTTTCTCCGGCTTGAAGTTATATTCGGCTACCCTGATAACTTCCGCCGCGAAAAGCTAACTTTCCACATCGTCCCATTCTCAAGTCGCTATCAAGCACTACTGGGACGTGAAGCTTTCGCCCGCTTTAACGCAATACCGCATTATGCATCTCTAACGCTTAAGATGCTCGGTCCACGAGGCATCATCTCTTTGAAGGGGAAGCATTGAAGTGAGCCTCCCCCAAGCGGAGGACTGTGCGGCCGCTTTGACAGCCCCACAATAAAATGGCTTCACCGGCCAAAAACTTTGGAATAGGTCATTAGAGACCACGAACGCGGATAGACGAGTTCGGTACAAAATTATCATTGATGCAGGCTTAACGGCCACACACCCCTGTTCTAGGGGCTCTGCACCTGTAAACTAAGAGACAATCAAGCTCAGTTTCACATATTTTACCTTACACTTTGTTTATTCAATATAAATTCTATTCGGCACAACCCTTTTTTCAACTTAGTTACTCTCTTTTTACAGATGATCATCGTGCTGCGCCCGTCCAGTATACGGCACAACGGAGACACAGGCGCAGACGTGCAGTAGGGACCCGTTCTAAGGATTCTTTTTAGATTAAGACCCTGCGTAAACCTTTTTTACTGTCTCTTGTTGTTATATATCCCCTGGTTTTCTCTCATATAACCAAGGAGGAAGCTGGCGTCTTGGCATGTGGCCATGTCAGAATTTTTGCGCGTACCTGGACACTAGGGGCTTTCTAATAAAGGGTGTTGTTTCGCCCGCACTTATAAAGACCGAACACCTTAGGGAGTGTTCGGCGTCGCGAGTTTTGGCATTATATGCATCAGCTCCGAATCCTGTCTTTGGTCAAATGTTGGATTGCCCGGCTCCTGAGTTCGGCTACCTTACGTTCTGCTCTATCGGCTAAGGTAGCACCAGGAGAACTACTGCGATTGTGCCCCGGTTAGGCCGGGCGAGCACCTCAGTAGAGAAAGTCGAAAACCGACTGTCATGATGTAGCGTGAGACTGGTCAGCCACTTGATGACCTACCGGAATCTATAGGATTCCTCCGCTTTAACGAAGGGCCGTTTCCCGGCCAGGCACATACGCGCCCCGAACTCGGGCGAGCGCAGTCGCCACCAAGGGGCTACCTAAATAGTCCCACTGTCAAGCTCCTATGGCTAAGTGAAAGTGTTAAAGCATTATAGTCCGGTTGCCTAGCCCGCTGTGCTATCACCTCCTTTGTAGGACCAAGACGTTGGATTAAGTGTGAAAATGCGTCTTCTGCGAGCACCCCCGCACTATGTGCGTGGGGGCTGAAGCCAACGACTGCCATCTTTCAGATTTTGTATACATATATCTCTTAAAACGGCCGCACAGGAGGTGTTCCCAATACTTGAAGGCACAAGTATAAAAGGCTACTACAATTTATCAAATTATTGCTTTATAACTACATATGCTATCATAACATAGCATCCTTCAAGCACTGCGTCTCTATTACACGAGCGCCTTCAAGGACTTCCTAAAAATAGTGCTCGGAGGGTACTCGGCTTTTGTCCGAATCTCGGGATGCAACAACGGTGGTCTCCATCTCTGCCCAGTATGTCTTGACACGGGCAAGAGCCATCCGTGCGGCCTCTATGCATGCTGACCTCTTCATCGCATCGATACGCGGCACCGCGTCAAGGAATTGCTGCACCAAGCTGAAATAACTCTTCGGCTCCGATCTCCCTGGCCACAGATGACCCATGACGTACTTCATGGCGAGTCCGAACAACCTAGTCAGTTCGTCCCATTGAGCCAGACGATCGTCCACTGCCAGTGGACGCTCTGGATTGTGGAACTGCGACCAGAAAAGCTTTTCCACTTTGCGATCTTTTTGACCTCGAAAGTGTTCGGTCACATCAGCAGCACTTGCTGCCAAATCCAGATAGGCGTCCTCCACACTCCACATCCGGTCCAACGGAGCAAACTTTGGATCGCAAAACTTCCTCCGTAGCATAAAGGGCTTTCCAGCCGCAATCTGTCCGGCCTGACGCAGCTCCTCCTTCGCAGCTCTCATCGCAGAGCGAGCGTCCTTGGCATCAGCAACGGCCTTCTCTAAGTCCGTCTGTCTCGCCCGGTCTTCTTTCTCAAGAAGCTTGCAACGGTCAACAACGCTCTTTAACTTCACGGCCATCTTGGCCATCTCCTCCTTGCTTCGGCAGTGAGCAGCCTGTTCGGCTCTCAGCTCTTCAAGGGCTTTTTCGGCAGCCGCATCACTTTTCCTGGCTCGTTCCTTAGCTCGGGCAAGTTCCGCCCGAAGACTCTCCACGGCGGCTGCACCATCTGCGTCAAGCACACACATTGTAAGATATTGGCATAAAGCTCCTCTTACCAGACGCCGCCCGAGGAATTACATACCTTGAGCCTCATCAAACCGCTTGTTGACAAGCGTGATGTCGGCATCTGCCACGTCAAGTTGCCGCTTTAGTTCGGCAAAATCATCACTCCGACTCGATTCTGGACAATTCGCCACCTATATACAAAGGCGACATTAAAGACCCGGGATTATGATCCTCTGCACGCCGTCAATTTTGACAACGCATAGAGTCTCAGGGGCTACTCTCTACACAGGGCGCATCTTACTTATGCGCAACTGACAAAAGTGTACATTATCTAACGTACCTCAAAACCCGTCAGTAAACTTTTGACGGCCTCATGCAATCCGCTTTCTGTGGATGAAATCCTTTCAATCACTGTGCCCATCAATGCACGGTGCTCCTCTGAGATAGAAGCTCGCCCCAGCAGAATCTTTAGCTCCTCCGGCCGAGCACCAGATGGTGCCGAACTTGTCCTATGGCCTCTTTCGAAGGCCGGACGCGGAGAACCTTGGGGGGCCACATAGCTATCTTCCGTCCCTGCCGGATTCGGAGAAACCCTTCGCGACGACACCTCGGGGTCGCCCGCCTTGCTAGGCGGTACGACAGGGGGAGGCGTCCCGCTCTCCATCATCTCCGGAAGAAGATCCCCCGAAGACGAGCTCTGCTGAGAAGGGCTGAGGTCCGAGCTACAAGGTAAAAATTCGGTTAATCTTCTCAGATATAAAGCAAGGATTTCTCTCATCCCTCTAAAGGAAAATCTTTCTCCACTTACGGCTCGCTGGAGGGCTGGCCCTCTTGAGGGCATAGTTCGGCCGAGGAATCCCTCGGCGTAGGACCCTCTGATGAGGATTTTCCCCCCTGCTTGGAGGCTTTAGCCTCCTGGTTTTCAGAGGCAGTCCTCTTCTTCCCCTTAGGAGAGGAATTGTCGGTTCCTCCCCTCGGGACAGCCTCCTTCGAGGAGGCCATAGTTTTCGTGTCCTCCCCCTCACCTCCCTCCAAAGGCATTATCTTCAACATCCGGACAAGCACGGGATCCAGCCTGGTTTCGGGAAGGGGAGCTGGACACCTGATCAGCTTTGCCTTCGCTATCCACTCCTGTTTAAAAGGACAACTCTTTTAGGGGCAATTTTATGACAATTATACGGATAGCAGGTCCGGGCACAAGGTTACTTACTTGAGTATCCAGGCGATTGCAGCTTAGGCCCGTGTCCTCGGTCAAATCCGGACACATTGCTTGTGATCCGAAGAACAGTTTATACATCTCCGCGGGCGTTGCGCCCATGAAATGCTGGAGAGCTCGCGGTCCCTCTGGATTAAACTCCCACAGGTGAAGGGAGCGATGTTTGCCAGGCAATATTCGGCGAATTAGCATGACCTGCATCACCTTGACCAGGCTGAGGTCTCTTTCAAAGAGATCCCTAATGCGGCCCTGCAACAAGGACACGTCTTTGGATAACCCCCAATCTAACCCTTTGTTGACCCATGACGCTAGCCGTGGTGGGGGACCCGAGCGAAAGGCAGGAGGCGCCATCCACTTGGTGCCCCTAGGAGCGGTGATATAGAACCACTCTCGTTGCCACAAGCCGATCTCCTCTTGAAAGGAGCCCTCGGGCCATGAAGCATCGGCATTCTTGCTTATAACAGCGCCTCCGCACTCTGCGTGCCATCCCTCGATCATCTTCGGCTCCACTTTAAAGGTCTTGAGCCATAATCCGAAGTGAGGGGTAACACGGAGGAACGCTTCACACACGACGATGAATGAGGAAATATGGAGGATGGACTCCGAAGCTAAATCGTGGAATTC